>NW_012267351.1:3039246-3052148 GCF_000151885.1 Dipodomys ordii
GGGGGGGGGGAGACCTGGCTTGGCCTCACGCTTCCGGTTGACGAGCTCGGCTCTTGATTAGCTCGGCCTGAAGGCCCGAAGCCGTCGGGGATCCACTGCGGGGGGGAGGGGGCCCGCGTTCCCGAGGCTGGCCTGGGTCAAGCGCCCCTGGGCCAGGCCGCCTGTGACTTCTGAGGCTTACCTGAGTCGAACGTCTTGTCCTTGTTCCTGAGCCCTGGCCAAGTGCCCGGGGCGGGGGGGTTGGGAGGAGAGGGGGGAGGTGGTGTTGGGGATCCACCTGGTGAAAAATAGGGGGAGTTTTCGCCCTATTGTGCTAAACGTGTGCGTGCATTTTACCGCAGAGGTGGGGCCCTCTACCATTGTTGCAGAAACGGAGTATTTCTTAGTTTTGCAATGTCTTCGACGACTCTCCTCTCTCCTCCCCCCCCCCCCCCCCCGGTTGCTGTTCCTCCCTGCAAACGAAACTGGCTAGTCACCCGGTGCTTGGTTAAAGCTGTCTTCGGGTGGCTTGTGCTTCTTCGGTGACCCCCCACGGCCTTCCGGTTCCTCATTTTTAAAATGTAAACTTGAAGAGACCGTCCCTCAGCCGGGCGTCGGTGGTGGCTCACACCTGTCATCCTAGCTACTGAGAAGGCTGAGATCTGAGGATCGTGGTTCCAAAGCCAGCCCGGGCAGGAAAGCCCGTGAGACCCTTAATCTCCAATAAAATAAAATTAAAAAAAAAAACTCAGAAAACCGGAAGTGGCGCTGTGGCTCAAGTGGTAGAGCGCTAGCCTTGAGCCGAAGAGCTGAGGGACAGCGCCCAGGCCCAAAGTTCAAGCCACACGACCGATAAAAAACAAAACAAAAAAAGACCTTCCATCGTCTTTTATCGTATTGGGATGTTTTTTAAGCTATGTCCATGCATATCATAAAGTTGTCAAGTTTGCTCTCTTCATGAGGTCTAAAAAGAGTGATAAGAAACCGGTTTCTAATACGAATATATAAATATATACACATGTCCATTGTGTTTCATGCTTTTATTGAAAATAACTAGTAGTCCTAGCACATGTAGGATTAAAAAGACCTTTAGGTATTGTAATAATTGTAGGTAGTTTTTCTTTGTGTACGAAGGAGCCTTTTCAAAATTGGATCTGGGAATCTGCTCTTTGCCTGCTATGAAAATATTTCTGAACATTGCTGGGAGCCAGGATGGTTTGAGGGAAGGACATGAACACTGGGACCATCAACTGAGTTAAATTGTAAATAATGAACCAGATGAGAGAAATATAATTTTGGGCTCTCACAAGAAACTTCTTTATTTTAATGTTTGCTTATTAATAACTGATAATTTGAGAATTTTACCTTATAAGAGACTGATAGAAGAGTAAAAAAACAAAGCAATCACAGATATCTTGTAAAACCTGTCTAATGGGTGGCTATAGTAATTACCCTTAGTCATCATTGGAAGCTGTAATTTTGCTTGTAGTTATTTTAACAGTGAGTGCATGGGGGAATGTGGATGTAGTCCAGTAATAGAGCTCCTACATGCAGTCCCCAGAACTGAGAACTTACTCAGGCTGAGTTACTAATTTGAGTTACACTTTTGATAAGTGAAAGATTGGGAAGAATTTCACTGATAGAAATTCTGTAGGCTTTTTTGAAGAATTTTTTTTTTGCTTTTGTTCTAAGTAATTTGTAATGTTCCTTTACTTTGTCATAGTGAATTGACTATGACTAGATCACACTTGAATGTTCCTTGTGTTTCAATGAGAAGCTTAAAAGGATAATAAGACTTGTTTAGTCAGTGCTTTTTCTTTTTTAAAGTTAAGGACAAGACAGCCCACATTAACAGGTTGCCTGATGGACATAGAATTTAAGTCATTATGCGTCTATTAGGGAAAACGTCCCAAGAGAATTGAAGCTGCTTCCATTCAAAGGCTTTCATCCAGTTGAAATCATTTAAGTTTTTACTTGATTTGTTTGCTTCTTTCTCAGTAACTGAGGCTAACTAGATTGGTTTTGATCCATTTTAACCTGTTCCAGCTTCTTCTCTGAGTTGTGAAATGCTTTTTGCTATTTAAACTCTTAGCAGAGTTTGGACTTCCTTGTTAGAAGTTTAACTGTTTCGGAAAAGTATTAAAGTGGGGAGTTAATTGTTTGAGTAATAAGCCTGGAAGGAACCCAGGCTGCAGATGGAGGTTGTAGATGGAGTCTGGAAATTGTCACCATTATGGTCTGGTGTCACTGACATGCCTCGGTGAGATTTTACTTTGAAGAGTAATTGCCCTGGGGCCATGTTGGTGGCTCATGCCTGTAATTCTAGCTACTCAGGTGGATGAGATCTGAGGATTGAGGTTCGAAGCCAGTCCAGACAGGGAAGACTCTTTGAGACTGTCAGTTAACCACCAAAAAAAAAAAGTTGGAAATGGAGCTGTGGCTCAAGTGGTAGAGTGCTAGCCTTGAACTCAAGAGCTCAAGGACAGTGTCCAGGCCCTGAGTTAAAGCCTCAGGGGACAGGGACTCTCCCTCCCCTCCCTTTTCTCCCCTCTCTTTCCTCCCTCCCCCCCCTTCTCTTGTGTAAGTGCACACGTGCACACACACTGCAGGATGATACACTGCTGCAAGATGATCCAAAAAATAAATTCTTTTTTTTTTTGGTCAGTCCTGGGCCTGGGCACTGTCCCTCAGCTCTTCAGCTCAAGGCTCTACCACTTGAGCTACAGCACCACTTCCCCAAAAGTAAATTCTGAGAGTAAATATCACCTTTTGGTTTCTTTTCAGTTTCTCTGTTGAGTATCATTTCCTATCCACTTCTTCTGATACTTTCAAAGCTTGGATTCATTCTAGGATTTAGAGGAACTCTGTACAGTTTGAGAAAAGAAGCCTCATTAATAACTTTTAAACCAAAGTCACTTCCCATATTGGAGATACCCATTTCTCTTACTTTAGTTATTTTGGCTATTCTTTGCCAAAGCTGCATGGATAATTGTGATATTATTTATCTTTAAGTCAGCTCACATTGTAACATTAACTTTTTTTTTTTTTGGTCGGTCATGGGGCCTGAACTCTGGGCCTGGGCTCTGTCCCTCAGCTCTTCAACTCAAGGCTAGTGCCCTACCACTTGAGCCACAGCCTCACTTGGCTGCTTTTTCCTGCTTATGTGGTACTGAGGAATCAAACCCAGGGCCTCATGCATTTGAGGCAAGCACTCTACCACTGAGCCAACTTCCCAGCCCATTATTAACATTTTAATAGAATACCAGTAACTAGGAAATGCAGATAAATAATAGGTAACAGCAAAAAATTATAATACTGTTTTTTTGTGGGTTTATTTTGGGGGAGGGGTTGGCTGTGGGCCTGAACTCTGGTCCTTGGCACTGTCCCTCAGCTCTACAGCTTAAGGAGAGCGCTCTACCACTTGATCCACAGTGCCACTTCTGGTTTTCTGTTGTTTATAATTGAATGTGAGAGTTTCACAAACTTTCCTGCCCAGGCTGGCTTTGAACCATGATCCTCAGCTCTCAGCCTCCCGAGTAGCTAGGATTACAGGCGTGAGCCACACACACACTTAAAAAACTTAAGAAACAGGCTAATGAGTGTTACTTTGATAGGCACCAACATGAGAATTTATCCTGGTTGTACAAGAATTGAAAGAAAATGTATGAAAGTCTCATAATGTTAAATCCAACATTTAATACTAGGTTTGTGCTACTCAGTTTGACAGACGAGTAGGATAGTGCTTCGTACTTTGTGAGCCCATATGAATTCATGTGCTGGATGTTTACATAATGTTTAATACATATAATCAACCATCTTTAGCCTTTACAGCTCTTTTTTTCCCTTGTGGTTAACAGATGCGGCATTCCAAACGAACTCACTGCCCTGATTGGGATAGCAGAGAAAGCTGGGGACATGAAAGCTACAGTGGAAGTCACAAACGGAAGAGGAGATCTCACAGCAGTACACAGGAGAACAGGCACTGTAAACCATATCATCAGTTTAAAGACACCGATTGGTAAATTATTCTTAAGCATTTTAGCCCTAAAAGTTTTAATAATTTGTCATTTTGCTTACATAGCTTTCATCTGTCATGTTATTTTAGCATATAGGAAACAAGTATTTAAAAAGTTTTTAGTGCCTGTGGTAGAAGAGTTTTTGCAAGTGCTGGCTAAGGCCAAATAAAGTTCTTGTTGTCATGTCTGAAGCTGTCTGGGAGTACTGGGGACAGTTGATTAGTAAGTGCATGAAACGCATATTCAAGGGTAGGGTATAACATTGCTCATAGAGCACTTGCCTAGCATGTGTGAGGCTCTGGATGTAATACCCAGCATCACCAAAATATCAAAAACAATGAAAAACCCAAGCAGAAAAATATATTCAGTAACATAAATGTTCAGCAAGCATGATGTGTAATATTCAGTGAGTGTCTTTAACTTAGAAGAGAGACATTTATGTTGAGGTGCTCATTGTTTTTGCAAATGAGATGGGGTTAATCCAAGTGGGAAAAAAAGCACGTACTCTTCAAGACTGTTAAGTACATTGAGATTAGTCATTTATGTTCTACAGGTTATATTTATAGAATATAACTGGGAAGTTTTAGAAAATTAAAAAAATGTCTGGACTATTTTTAGCTTTATTCTAAGAATTACTCCTTTATACAGGTAATTGCTAGTAATTTAGGAAAAGGTGTTGACAAGTAGCATGTGTCCTGTTTCTTCTTACTGGAGGAATACTTGTATACAGTAATAAGGAAATCTTAAAGATCACAGGTTAAGTAAGAGTTTCTGTCTTCCATTGATTTCCCTTTCTCATTTTTGTTTTGTTTTGTTGTTTTCTTCTCCTTTGTGCAGATGTTCCATTGGGACTGTTTATTAGATTGATTTCTAAATTAGTTAACTGGAGTTCTTTTAAAAACAGTATGCGATACTTTATTGTGCTATACAGATTTGCTCTGCCAAATAATCAAGTGATTTGTAGGCTGAGCCGATTTAACATATTTTATCAAATAGTTAAGCATAAGGGAAAGGAGAAAGTTTATCTCAGGATTTCAATGACCAGAGCTAATTAATATCCATTATACTATAAAAAAAATCTGAACTTCATTACTAATAAGTACAAAACAAGTCTCATGAAGCCTGAAACATAGTACTGTTTATAGGTTATTAAACATTATACATGTAGAAAGGAAGTGATTTGAGGGATGACAGCTAGTACATATTCATAGCTAATTGTATAAACATATTAATATGTCAAGCCAATGTGTTAATCTTTCTTTGACAGTGACACCAGATAGCTTTGATAGTAATTGTTCACAATAACCTAGAATATTTTGATAGTTTTTTGGATGATTTTATAAACAAAACTAAAAATGCAGAAAAAAATAAGGCAGGCAGCTGTAGTACAATTGTCATGTACCACTATTTCGTGTAAATTATTTTGCTCTTAAAATATCTGTGAACATACAGATCTTTTGTCTGTTTCCTGAAAGTAGACTCTGAGAAGAGGCATTTTCAGGTTAAAGCATATGAACTCTTAAAAGATTCTTGATGCACTTTTACTTTTTTTTTTTCTCTTGGAAAGCTAATGCCAAATTACAGACAATGTATTCTTTCATGCTGTCACCATTCTTGGCCATTTTAAAGGTCAAGAATTTTAAAAGTGTTTGAATTTTAAAATTGATAGATTTTGTTTACTGTAACTTATTTATGGACCAGATGAACTTTTTACTGACTTACATACTTTTTCTATGTGTAATTATTTTAACTGTCTTTTTCTGATTGGTCCTTTCATTAATCATTAGGCACAGTATACTGAGATGATGCATGAGTGTTAGCAGTAAAGAACATTTTTATATATTGTCAAAATCCTTAAATAAGTCTTTCTTAAATGTCAGATATCAAATGTTAAAAAGATTCTCAAAACTATTGGAATAGGAATGACTTTTTTGAGGTATTTAAAATTCAGATGATCAGCTTTAGATTTAGTGAGTATAATCAGAGGCCTTACATCATTTTTAATAAAAGATTTATGTTTAATATTGTTACTAAACAGACCATCCTTTGAGAAATAGTTGTTAGCTAGACACATCTACAAGGCTTTTAATGCTTTATTCTTAATGAGAGAAATTGGTCTATATTTTCCTAGGTGAAAATTACGCTTGCTGGAATTGTCTACTCACTATATCCTGAGTAACACATAGACAGATTCTTCTTTAAGTAGTTGTGGCTGAAGGTGCTATGTAAATATGAGATAGATGACAGGTTTTATCCTCTGAAATTTCTTTCTGCCTAGTACTTTATCCACTGCTTAGCCTCCTTTTAGGATACCTCTATTTCTATCTTTTTCATGAGTGCTTTCCTAGCCATTTCAAGATTGAGTTCTTTGCCTATTCTGACTCTGAACACTTGTGTAGCCTTTGAACATTTCCCATATTGTTAGGCCTTATTTTTATGTGAGTAGTATCAAATTACTTGTTGGCATGGATTCTGCCTAACATAATTTTGTCTCCTACAGGATTTGTCTAGAAATTAAAACCAAGGCCCGTACTCTCATCAGCTTTGGCTCTTTTTTTTTTTTTTTTTTGGTGTCAATTGTGGGGCTTGAACTCTGGGCCTGGGGGTTGTCCCTCAGCTCTTCAGCTCAAGGCTAGTTCTCTACCACTTGGGCCTACAGCATCACTTCTGGTTTCCTGGTGGTTTATTGGAGATGAGCCCAGGCTGGCTTTGAACCATAATCCTCAGATTTCAGCCTCCTGAGTAGCTAGGATTACAGGCATGAGCCACCAGTGTCCCGTAGTTTTGGCTCTTTTTGAAAGACCACAATAAAATATTTACAGGTCATTTAGTGAATAATTTTGAAAGTTAAATCAGTCCATTTTTTTCTACTTGTTTACTTCTATGGTCTTTATCAAATCTTTAAACCTTGGCATTGTAGATTGAAAGGGTTCTTAGCAGTTTAGTTTATCCGATGGTGTTATAGTCACTATGTTTTGTTACTGTATTTCTTTTATCACAAACTCCAATGTTATGGTGTAGTCCATATAAAGATTATTAGTGTTAAGTACTTTTTTCATGGAAAGATATTTGGCCTTTTATGGATCAAATTACATACAGAATTAAACAGAAAGCTCTATGGAATATATTAATTTCTAGCTTGTGGAGATCTGTCCCTGACAGTTTCAAAACTACTGGCTTAGACCACAGCTTACCCTAATAAATAATCTGACTTGTTTTTCTACTAGTTAGAGCTTAAAATATATAATAGAAAATAAGAAAAGGTTCTTATATCTCCCCAGCCTGAGTTAGATGCCAACCTTGATAGGTAGTAGTTTTAGAGATGTTCCCTTTATTTCTACCTAGAACAGCTTCCTGGGAGAGAGAATGATAGCATATCTGGGGCATGGAGCGGGGTTGGTAAGGGCGTTCAAGGCAACATCTGTCACTCCATTGCTTGTCAGGATTATTTTAGTTCATTTGTTGTCTGACTGGGCAGGTGTCCCCTCTCTCCCTCAGTGCTCCATGTGCATCCCTCTTGAAGCTTCGCACTCTGTTGAAGAGGACACTCATCCCAGGTAGAGAGGGGGAGGGGAACTGGGCCACTTTTTCCATCAGATCAAGGCTACTTAACTGGAATCCATTGATTTTCTAAGTTCTATATCTCTATGAAATTCCTTGCCAAATATATTTTTTGGGAAGAGGACGTCCACAACTTGCATCAGATCTCAAGGGATCTGTAGATCTAAACATTAGATAATGATCTTTTTTCTATTGTATTTCTCAAGCAGAAATGACAGGAAGTTAGAGATGTAGAGGAAAAAAGTGGTGGGACTTTGGTAATCTGGGTAAGCAATTTCAGGATCCCTTTCTCATTTGTGGGAGATATATTTAAGATGTCTTCACCATACTTAGGCAGTTCTCAAAAACTATATTGTCTACTGTAGGAGTAACAGCTTAGAAATACAAAGAGGAGAGGAGACAGAAAAGGTAATGTATAATAGCAGTTCAAAAATGCCTCAGTTTTTGCATGGATGTGCTTTTACAACCATGGCATGTTGTTTTAGGGATTTTAGTTTTGTCATTCGTCAAATGAAAGGGCTAGAAAGGCTCCTATCTGTAAGACATGTGTGCCAGTAATACCTAAATGCACTTACATTAAAAGAGAAAGGAATCCTGTTTTGCCTCCCCTGTGTTGGTTTTGAGAGAGGAAAAGGAAACTAAGTTTTAAAAGGTACATATCATAAGATTGAATTTCAGAAGAGCACTTTAGTGGTATTTTTTGGTCTTTTTCTAGAAGGTAAAGGAACAATTTACTCAAGTAAACACTAAACAATATGACTTAAATTTTATTCCTTGATGTGATATACTTGACAGCATTTTTATAATAAAGAACGAACCCATTTGCTTGTTGGTTAAAAGTTATTTCTTAAGCTTTGCATAGGTCTACATTTTAACTCAATTTTGAATTTTTCTTTTATTGAGTTAGCTGATTAAACCAAGAATTCTTGAGTGTCTTTATTTTGAAGCACTTAATTCCAGAATAAAGAGAATAATTTGAAATCCTTTAATGTGTTTACAGTCATTATTTAGAAGCAAGGTCTTTGAATGAGAGAGATTACCGGGATCGGAGATACGTTGATGAATACAGAAATGACTACTGTGAAGGATATGTTCCTAGACATTATCATAGAGACATTGAAAGCACTTACCGAATTCACTGCAGTAAATCTTCGGTCCGAAGCAGGAGAAGCAGTCCTAAAAGGAAGCGTAATAGACACTGTTCAAGTCATCAGTCACATTCGGTATGATTGATTTCGTTTTTATTTTGAGTGGATTCTTATTTGTATATAAAAACTCTTAAGGAGCTGATAAATTTCTAAAAGTTCTTTATATGTAAAGTATTATTTGGATATATTAAAATTTATGTATGTACTTGAATCCTTAAAGGATACTGTACATGCTCATAGCTGATCTGTATATTAGCTAGCGTTTATTTGCCCACATTTACTCATATTCTGCAAATTAAGTCATGAGTTTGTTGATTTTTAATAGTAAAAGTATCTTATTTTTGTGTTTGTATAGTATACCATTTAAATAAAAATGAAGCATCCAGATTTCTTTCAACTTAAATTTTTTTTTACTCTGAAAGAAACCTCTTTACTGATATTTGGAACCAAATAGAGAAAGTTGCACTATTGTGTATCAGTGCCTCAAAGGCCATAGCTCATCTTCTGCATCTAAGTCGGTTGACATTGTGAAGATGGGTGTTAAATGGGAAATGTATTTTAAAAGTCAGCTTTTTTTTTTCTGCTGTAACTCTCACATGTTCACTTGTTTAATCTGTACACTTTTTAGTTTTCCACCCTGAGTTTCCTTCAGTACAAATAATATTAGATTGAACACTGAAATGAGCTAGCCTTTATTTCCCCCTTTTACTATAATCATGTGTATATTTAAATGTTGCTAAGTAAGGACAATTTCAACTAAGTATGACGTTTTAAACATTTTTTTTACAAACTAGACATTTCATCTCACAGCATATGATAGAGCAAGAGATTAGTAAATCATGACATTGCATTCTTTAAATTTCAGACTTCAATTAAATCAATATTTTAAAGAGACAATTGTGATGTTTTTTCTATTGCCACTTTAAGTATCTTATCTGAAAATCTGTTCCTTGCCATGTTTTTCTTCTGTAACATAAACTGTGCCCTGTGAATTTCTGGGGACTGAATTTGAAATTGCTCCTGCCAACTGTTCGTGGCCTGGTGCTTATCTGAATGCCTGAATATCTCCCCGCTGAATGAATTGCGTATTCTGCCCTGAATTCACTCTGATATATTGATTGGCTGGACGATCTTGGTGCTGCCCACTTGCCGGTTCCAGAAGAGCCACCGAAGGAAAAGATCCAGGAGTATAGAGGATGATGAGGAGGGTCACCTGATCTGTCAAAGTGGAGACGTTCTAAGAGCAAGATGTATAGAATATTTTTCAACACTTTTTAAACTTTGCAGACAGAATAATCTTTTTAAGAATAGTTTGTCAGCGGGGGGCTAAAGAACTCTTCATTGCTTGTTTGTTTTGTTTTTTGTGGGTTTATTTGTTCTTTTGTATTTCTTCTTTTCTGTATAATTTAAATATATCTACTCTAAAGTTGCAAGATAATCAGTGGAATTTGAGATTAGAGCAAGACAGATAGCTGTATCTAATTGTTTTTGTAGCAGCTGAAATAACATAATTTGAGTGCTGAAACCTTAGTTATGCTTTGATAGAGATCATTTGAAAATATTCCACAAGCATTCATTGTTTGAGTAACTAGATAATTTGTACTTAGGTACTTATACCTCTTTTTCTCTCCCTTACTTAGATGAAATCGTGGACACTTTGGGTGAAGGGGCCTTTGGCAAGGTTGTAGAGTGCATTGATCATGCCATGTAAGTTTGTTGCTATTTCCTTTTATGAACATTCTGGTCACTTTTGATGGGGAAGGTCTCATAATTGAAATGAAGTTATATTTGGCTATATGTTTTTCCAGAAAATATCCAACAAAATACCTTGAACTTGCCAGGTGCTGGTGGCTCATACCTGTAATCTGAGCTAACTACTCAGGAGGCTGAGATCTTAGGATCGATCATAGTTCAAAGCCAGCCCAATCATGAAAGTTTGTAAGGCATGAAATTTTGTGAGACGCTTATCTCCGATTACAAAAAGCTGCAAGTGGCACTGTGGCTCAACTGGTCAGTCTTGAGCAAAAAGAGCTTGGGACAGTGCCCAGGCCCCTAAGTTCAAGCTCCAGGACAGGGGGGCAGGGTAGAGGATGACAACGACCTTGAACTAGATGTGATTTTTTTATTTTATTTATTTTTAATTTTTGGTCAGTGGTGGGGCTTGAACTCTGAGCCTGGATGCTGTCTCTCAGCTCTTTAGCTCAAGGCACATGCTCTCCACAGTGCCCCTTCTGGTTTTCTGGAGATAAGAGGCTCAGGGACTTGCCTGTCCAGACTGGCTTTGAGCCGTGATCCTCAGATGTCAGCCTCAGTAGCTAGGATTACAGGCGTGAGCCACTTGGAGCCTGGCTTAGATGTGATTTTTTAAATGCTAACACATTCTACCAAGTAGAGTTCATTCAGTAGATGAACTCCTTCAAGTAAAGAGTCCCACAACTTGGGCTTTTGGCCCTCTGTAAGAGAATTCGTTATTTTGGGGTTACAATAAAGCAAATTAGACTAACCTAATAAAGTACCCATATTAAAGCTAGCTTTCTAAACTGTATTACTTTAAAGGCCTAAAGAATAAGATTCAAATTATTTGTTTTCTAATTATGGTTAATTACTGGCATTTTTGAAATGTGTAAGGTACGATGTCATGTAAAACTAAGGTACTAGAGTCATTTTAACTTGGAAGGGCTGGGAATGTAGCTTAGTGATAGACACATTTGCCTAGCATCTCGACTCTAGATGTCCAGAAGAAATCACAGAAAGCAAAGAAGGGAATCCCAGCAACTGAACCCAGAAAAACAACAAAGTTTCCTTGTTTGAAAGAGCACTGGGTATTCCAGTCCAAATTCTTTTTTTTTTTTTTTTTTTGGTCGGCCTTGGGGCTTGAACTCTGGGTTTGGGTCCTGTTCTTCAGCTCAAGGCGAGCACTATACCTCTTGAGCCACAGGGCCACTTCCTCCAAATTCTTTAAATGAGGCATGCTAACCTGTTTGTGATTGACCTGCTGCCTTATTTTACCTTCCTCCCAGTGTTCCATCTTTTGTAAAGAACCTCTTAAAAGAATATAGTGAAACTGCACTTTGCTAAATGGCATCTGAGTGTATCATAAATTAAGGTGATCAGAATGATTTCCAGCTTATTGAAAGCAAGAGTTTAAAAATAAAGCATCTTTATTATCATTCAAAAATGTGAAAATGATTGAATTTTATAATATGTTGAAATATTTTTAGACTTACAAAAAAGTTGATAAAATGGTTGAAAGAATTCCCAAATGTACTGACTAGATTCCTTAAACATTAGCATTTGACTATATTTGCTTCATTCTTTATATATACATTATGTTTTCAAATTTTAACATCAAACTTTAATACATAGTTCTCATTGAGGTTTCACCAGTTGTCCTTATTAACCTACTTCTAAACTTTTCTGAGATTTTAGTCACTATTTAATAAAAGTATCCCAATGAATAATATTGATAAAAGTAGAACTATATTTACAGACATGAAAAGTTTTATTCTGCTCAGGCTGGCTTTGAATAGTGATCCTCTGGGTCTCAGTCTCCTTAAGTAGCTAGGATATTATGGACATGAGCCACTAGCACCCTACTCTGAAAAGTTTTTTGAAGTATCTTACTGAGATGGTTGGGCTTTGTACAGCTATCCATAGGTAAATACCTCAATATATATACAGCAATGTCCCCGTTTTCACATTTTTATAGATAGACATACCGAGACGACTTTTTGGCTATATTATTTAAAAATTTGGGTTGTAAGAGTTTTGTTTCGGCTTGTATTTGTAGGGATTGAACTTGTTAGGGCAAGTACCGCAAGTTTTTGTGGTAACTAGGGACTGACCTAGGGTCTTGAGAGCTTGCTAGGCAGGTACTGTACTACTTGAGCTGTGCTACCATGCCTCTAGCCCTGTTCTGCATTGGTTATTTTTAAGGTAGGGTTTCACTTTATACTCAAGTAGAATTCTCCTACTTGTGATTTCCTGCATTACTGGAAATACCATTGTATTTCCTCAGCAGGGTTAACAGGTGTACACCACTGCACTCAGCCATTGGTTTAGATGGAGTCTTGAGAACTTTGTTTTGCTGTGAACCAAATTGTGATCCCCTGATCTTTGTCTCTGAAGTAGGCTAGGATTATAGAATTACTGGCTTGAGCCATTATCCCTTCCTGTAGTTTGATGTGGTTCCTCCTCC
>NW_012267351.1:3055192-3067991 GCF_000151885.1 Dipodomys ordii
CGGCTTTTTTCTTTTTGCTTATGTGGTGCTGAGGAATCAAACCCAGGGCCTCGAGCATGCAAGGCAAGCGCTCTACCACTGAGCCACCTTCCCAGCCCAATGTGTAAGTCTTTTGAGTATAAAATATTTTCTGTCTTTATTGAGTTTCATTGTACTTGTTTCTAGAAACGTGATGAACGAACCCTGAAGAACACAGATATCAAGGTTGTGGACTTTGGAAGTGCGACATATGATGATGAACACCATAGTACTTTGGTGTCTACACGGCACTACAGAGCTCCAGAGGTCATTTTGGGTCAGTAAACACCAGACGTCCTTATACTGTGATGAAAGAGATTTTATTAGGGTAGGGATGGGGACATGGGAACATAATTTTATCCAAAAATGTGTGGACATTGCTTATAAAAACTTCTAAGTGATACTACTTTTGAAAGATACTCCAAATGGTGGTGAGTTTTGAACAAGTTAATCATGATCATAAAACAGGTTCTGATAGACAAGTGCATCATAATTAAGTGATTTTGAAGTTGGTACCTGTTATCGTGCTGTCACTAAAGCATGGTTCTGGTGAAGTGCTAAGGATGACCAACTTGGGAGTCGATAAAGGCCAAGGGTTAGAGTTTGTCAAAGACAGTGGCAGTATTTCAGATCAGGTATGCTGAAAGTTCTAAATGTGACCAGGCAAGGTAGAGTTTGAATGAATCTGAAATTTAGAATCATTGGCCTTGAGGGAAGGGAATCTGGACATGAGATGAGAAGAGTGTGTTTACAGCCTTCCTGAGGATGAAGGCAGAAGTAGATGAGGGAAAAATATGTAATGAGGTGCTAAAGTAGAGGGCAGGCCTTGGATGTTGGGATTGAATAGGTAAGATGGCAGGAAAGATGGAATTCTAGATAATAGAGGTGATTTTCACTTGGAGGATAATATGCTATAGAAGTTTCAGTCACCTGGGGAAAAGCTGGCATAGGAGATGGGTTAAAGAAGGAAACTTGTCTGAGCCAAAACTCGGTTGTTATATATTCCAATAGTATCTACTGTATTCAAATGAGGGGCATCATAGAAGTGAATAAAAATAATGGTGTGTGTGTGTGTGTTTGTGTGTTTAGCATATGCCTGTAATCTTTGGGAGGCAGAGTAAGGAGGATTGCCACTTTGAGGCCCATTCTGAACTGAACATAGTGAATTCTCTAGTCAGAAGTATTTAATGAAGCTTTTGATTAGTAATGTTTCTAAAAATCACTTAATATTTTCAAGTATGCCCTTTGTTATTTTACTATTATTTATGTCGGTCTTGAGGTTTGAACTCTGGGCCTAGACTCTGTCCCTGAGCTTTTTTTGCTCAAGGCTAGTGAAAGTTGGTTGTGGGGCTTGAACTCAGGGCCTGGGTGCTGTCCTTCAGCTTTTTTGCTCAAGGCTAGTACTCTACCACTTTGTGAGCTACAGTACCACTTCGAGTTTTCTGGTTGTTAATTGGAGATGAGCCTTACAGATTTTCTTGTCTGGGCTGACTTCAAACCATGATCCTTAGATCTCAGCTTCCTGAATAGCTAGGATTACAG
Organism: Dipodomys ordii; assembly: GCF_000151885.1. Classification (NCBI taxonomy): domain Eukaryota; kingdom Metazoa; phylum Chordata; class Mammalia; order Rodentia; family Heteromyidae; genus Dipodomys; species Dipodomys ordii. The sequence goes on from NW_012267351.1 coordinate 3,056,753, forward strand.
CCACTGGTGCCTGGCTCAACTATTTTTTTGGGGGGTGGGGAGGGTGTTTCATGGGATTGAACTCGGCCTGGGTGCTGTCCTACTAGCACTCTACCACTTGAGCCAGAGCTCTACTATCGGCTTTTTCTGCTTATGTGGTGCTGAGGAATCAAACCCAGGGCCTCATGCATGCAAGGCAAGCGCTCTACCACTGAGCCACCTTCCCAGCCCAACTATTTAATTTTTAAAGACTAAAATATCTGTATAATTTACCCTTCTCTTCCAATTGAGTATAGGTTTAAGAACATTAAGTGTTTTGTTCTTTCCTGTCTATAGACAATCATGAGCACAGGTTTCAGTAGCAGTGCTCCCCATCATGACAGCAGTTTAGAGATTATACTGGAAAATATTGTCACCCTTTTACTTTTTATATAAGGTGTTCCACTTCAAGTTAAAAAATACTGTCCTGAGCCGGGCGCTGGTGGCTCACGCCTGTAATCCTAGCTACTCAGGAGGCTGAGATCTGAGGATCATAAGTTGAAGCCAGCCTGTGCAGATAAGTCTGTGAGCTCATATCTTCATTAACTACCAAAAAAGCTGGAAGGAAGGTTTCATATGTTAGCATTTTAAAAGTTGCAATATAATTAATGTATTTAATATTTGTTATTGAACAGCTTTAGGTTGGTCTCAGCCTTGCGATGTTTGGAGCATTGGTTGCATTCTTATTGAATATTACCTTGGGTTCACAGTCTTTCAGGTATGTATCTAAGCCATTTCATGTAATAATTTATAATGAATTTTAAATGTTTAAAGGCATGTTTGTGTTTTAGACTCCATCCCTATGCTTGAGGTTAAAATTTACGCATATCCCAAAATGGTCATCCTTCTCTGGAATCACAGTTCAGTGAAATTCTACTGTTAATAAGTAGACACAGCTCATTTTGTATGATCGTGGTTCATGCATGCCCCTATCTTTATTATAGACCTTCATAAGTCAGTAGTTTTACTGTAGCAGGTTTTAACTCAGCATTTGTAATGTTGAATCATTTCTTTTTGTAGAAGAATTCAGAAGCAACAAGTTTATTTTACTCTTTAAAAATTCACTATCTGTGATGCTTAAGCATTTCTAGGTTGGAAGTTGTTACCAATAGTACCTGGAAGTCCTCCAAAAGACTTGAAAACTGGTTACACTATACGGTTGTGTTTGTTGTAATGGAACAATGTAGCAAGTTGTTAGGAGCACCCAGAGGAGGTTGGTAATTGTTTCCTTACAGGAGAAATCACTGAGTACTATTACATAGGGAATTTCTATACAGCTGGTCATAAAACTGGGGTGTCTTAAGTGTGTCGGGAAGAAGGAGTAGTAGAAATGTAGAGGAGCAGAGATACAGGATCTAGTCAGGGAAGTTTGGTGTTAGAGTATTTATGGCAATGTAACTTGTATACCTTTGAAAGATACTTGTTTTTATCCACAAAGTTAGTGCTTTCAAAATACATACTGGCTAGAAATATATTTTTCCATTTAGGAAAAGACACTAAAATTATTTGGCAAAACAAAAAATAGCCAAACACCCCCACCACACACACACACACGAAGTTTCACCTATATCTGGATTTGAAAAGTCTTGAAAGCCTTAGGTAGTGCATTGAAAAAAGAGAATGGTGTTTTCATTGTGGTACCCCAGTGTTCAGTTTTGCTTTGTTTGAGAGAGTTGTGGAGATCCCAGCCTGATCTTTTGTGTTGGCTTGAAATTATAGCAATTTAAGGGTAGGATTTTAATTCTATACTGTGAATAAAAAGTTGTAGACTTAAGAAACTTAAGAAGTAAAGCTAGCCAGGTCTGGCAGTACAGACCTGTAATCCCATCATTTGAGAGGTTGAGGCAGAAGGATCACAAGTTGGTGGACTATGTAGGAAGATCCTGTCTCTCAAAACAAAAACAAAAATGGTGAAGCTAGTGATAAACCATTAATGTTTTGAAAGCAGTGTGCATTTGATAGATGTAAAAAGTACTATACACAGATTCTCTCTGGACAAGATTTGCACTCAGTTATGACTTCAAAAAAACATGCCTGATGGCCTGTTCTGGTTTTTTTTGTTGGTCATGGTGCTTGAACTCTGGGTTTGGGCGCTATCCCTCAGCTCTTCAGCTCAAGGTGAGCCCTCTACTGCTTAAGCCACAGTGCCACTTTGGTTTTCTAGTGGTTTATTGGAGATACAAGTCTCATAAACTTTTCTGCCTGAGCTAGCTTTGAATTGTGATCCTCAGATCTCAGCCTCCTGAGTAGCTAGGATTACAGGTGTGAGCCACCAGTGCCTGGCTTCAGTTTTTGTTTAAGAGACTGGGTAGAAATCATTTGAGCAGCTCTGCTTAAAATGCTTTAACTATCTGGCCATTTAGAGGACATTTGCTGGCTCTGCTCCAGAAGTATGGCATTCTTAGCCGTATGTTGGCTTCTCTTCTACTCTAGCCAGTGTGTGTTACTGTGTAGTTATTAGAATATGAGCCTTGGAGTTCACTGCTCAGCCTTCCTCACTTATGAACTCTTCACTTTGAGCTAGTATCTTAACCTTTTGTGAGAATTAATGAGACTTTTTACTATCTGGTATTATTAATTGTAAATAAGTGGACTTCTGAGGTCATTCCTTAAAACAGTTCAAGATATAAAAATGAAAGCACCTGTTCAGTTTTCCATTAAATCATATTAATGGGGTTGGGAATGTGGCTTAGTGGTAGAGTGCTTGCCTAACATGCATGAAGCCCTGGGTTCATTTCCTCAGTAACATATAAACAGTAAAGGCTGGAAGCAGTGCTATGGCTCTGGTGGTAGAGTGCTAGCCTTGAACAAAAGAAGCTTAGGGATAAGTCCCAGGCCCAGAGTTAAAGCCCCAGGACTGGCAAAATAAGTTGTTTAGATGCTGCTCGGACTTCACTAATCCATCTCAGACTAGACAACACAGCACACTGAGTATTTAATCTTTGAAGAATTGTGTAGTGTGAATTTAGATGAGTCCTTTTATATCAGCATAATCTTTTTTTTACACTTTATTATCTTTAAGTAGTTGTACAAAGAAGTTTATACAAACAGTATAACAGCATAACATTCCTGTGTTCACTTTTTTAATGTGTGTAGGGAAATGGAAAGTACTGAATTTTTTTTTTTTAATTTTTAGACTCATGACAGTAAAGAACATCTGGCAATGATGGAACGGATTTTGGGACCCATACCAACACACATGATTCAGAAAACAAGGTATGTTTCAAGATTAAATACCTTGGTTGGGCTGGGCAACAGTAGCTCAAGCTTGCAGTCCTAGCTACTCAGGAGACTGACATCTGAAGATTGTAGTTTGAAGCCAGCCTGAGCAGGAAAGTTGGTAAGACTCTTAGTTCTGATTAACCACAAAAAGCTGGAAGTGGAGCTGTGACTAGCCTTGAGAAAACAAAACAAAACAAAAAACTCAAGTGCCCAGGCTTGAGTTCAAGCCTCAGAATTGATACAAAAATAAATACCTTGGTAGGGTTTGGATAGTGGCCACGTTTTAAACTACAGGTAACAACAGGGGCTTTAGATTTTGCAAAACAAAAACCAAAAAACACAAATTGTCTATACTAGTGATAACTAATTTATAAATACATCTTACTCCTTCCTAAAAAGACGTTTTATGATGATGAAAAGTTATTTTTGTTTTTTTATATTTGAGTTATGTGTTTTCCTAAATTGATGTAAAAAGAGTACATGGAATTTGAAAAAGTGTATTCTTTGGATCATGAATTGGAATTAACCTGTGTTGCTGACCCAGCTATATGTCCAGCTCCACCCACATGAGTCACCTTGATTACTGTCAAGGCCAGGGCACTGTGGCTTAAACCTTTCAGCTACTTGGGAGGCAGAGATCAGGAGGATTGTGGTTCAAGCAAAAAGTTCACAATACCCAATCTAAACCAGTAAAAAATTGAGCACAAGGTGCTCGTTTGTCATCCCAGCTGAAAGTAAAGCATAAATGGGAGGATTTATGATCCACGCCAGCCTGGCCATAAACATGAGGATTCTATTTGAAAAGTAAAAAGGGCTAGTAAGAGTCTTCGCCTACCAAGCACTCGGCCCTGAGTTCAAACTCCAGTACTGCCATGCAAGACTTCCAGCTTCACTCCAGATAGAGTGGAATCAAAATTTATAGGAATAGGTCCAGGAGTCTCTGGGGTTTCTTTGTTTGCTTGTCTTTTGTTTATCATTTTGGCTTCAACAACAACAGAGAAGAGTTCTGTCCGAGTTACATAGGCTGGAAGTCCAAACAGTCCAAACAAGGCCATGTTCTCTTTGAAGGCACAGAAGGAAAGGCTTAGGAGAAATTGTTCCTTGCTACCTCTCATCTTTGGTGGTTTCTGACCATCTTGGAGATTCTGAAGACAGAGGTCTTTGTCTTCACACGGCCTTCTCCCTCATGTGTTTTTGTCCCTGTGTCTAAATTTCCCTGTTGTCATCGTCCTCAGAAAGCTGGTTGTGCTGGAGTTAGGGCCAAACCTAACTCAATATGAATTCATCTTAACCTCGTCCAAATAAGGTGCTGGGTGAATGTGAATTGTAATGGACATAATCTCGTCCTTACCTATTTCCTGCTTTGTGCCATGCAGCAATAAGGGATTGTTTTTTTTGTTGCCTGCAGCAGTTATTTTTTTGCCCCCAGCCTAGTTTTTTGCTGTTTATTTTGAAGATGGGAGTCTCAGACTTTTGACTGATCTCAAACTAATCCTCTAGGTCTCCCTGAGGAGTTAGGATTGCAGGCGTAAGTTAACTGGTTTTACATATGGTAATTGGGAACAATTTTAGTTCATATAGTAAAACCTAGAGAAGACAAAACAAGATACTATATATAGTGTCATATATAATTGTTGCAGGGGTTTCAAAAATCATAAACAGGTGTATATGTTCTGTACTTTTAGTGGTGGTTATGCATTCACCTGTCCCCTGGTGGATCCAAGAAGCAGGTCTTTTGTTTGTTTACTAATCCAGACTTTTTTTTTCTCCTTGTAGAAAACGCAAGTATTTTCACCATAACCAGCTTGATTGGGATGAGCACAGTTCTGCTGGGAGATACGTTAGGAGGCGCTGCAAACCATTAAAGGTAAAGAATGACAAAATTGAAAACTAAGAACAGGGCTGGGATGTGGTTGAGTGGTAGAGTGCCTACCTAGCATGCACGAAGGCCCTGGGTTCAATTCCTCAGTACCACATAAACAGAAAAGGCCAAGAAGAGATGCTGTAGTAAAGTGCTATCCTTGAGCAAAAGAATTTTGCTCAGGGACAGTGCCTAGGCCCTGAGTCCAAGCCCCAGGACTGCCCCCCCCAAAAAAAATTAAGAACAATAATGTCTTCACTATCAGCAGTATCTTGTTTAACAAAGCATTCTCCTCTTCACCCAGGAGTTTATGCTCTGTCATGATGAAGAACACGAGAAGTTATTTGACCTGGTTCGAAGAATGTTGGAATATGAACCAACCAAAAGAATTACCTTGGATGAAGCCTTGCAGCACCCTTTCTTTGACTTATTAAAAAAGAAATGAAATGGAAATTGGTGGTCTTACTATATACTTCTCTAGAAGAAATTACTTTAAGACTGTGTCAGTCAATTATGCATTCTAATATTTTTGTAAACATTAAATTATTTTGTACAGTTAAGTGTAAATACTGTATGTTTTGTATCAATAGTATAATTACCTTGTTAAGCAAGTATGATCTTGATAATGAATGAAATGAAGTTAAAATTAATTTTCCTTTTTGACATTAGTTACTATTTTTAAAGGCCTTTGGTAAATCCTTTGTGTCCAATGATAAATGTGATTGATTGATCTTGTCTTTTGTACATGGAGGTCAACTCTGAAGTGATTTTTTTTTTCCAAGTAAAAAAGAAATCTTGGCTACTTAAATCCTTAAGTGAATATTCTTTTTTTATCGTCAGATTTGGGACTTAAGAAGTTTTGTGTGTGATTGTTGGACAGCTAGGAGTATTGCTAATTCTAGATAGGCAAACTGTAGAAACCAAACACATAGGAATGCTGGTTGTGGTTTTCTGAGCTGGTAAATATTTCTACCCGGCATCTGAATACTTATCATAGTCTTTTGTTCTTTTACTCAACACTGAAATGCTGCTGTTTTATGGAAAATAGATAAAGGTAGAAAACAACAAACCAATAAGCAAAAATGTTCAATTAATCACAGAAATTTCTGCAGGTTTCTTTTCTCAGTGTGTGTTCTTCTGTTCTCCCCAAAAGTATGGACTGACACAGGCATGAGCTGCTTAGTAATAAGCATCAATGCTTTTATAGACCGCTGTGTAAACAGTCACTTCCCTTGATAAGGACTTGGCATTATTAAAACCTAAACCTCGGGCTGAGGGGTGCATTGCCTGCCTAGGCTTCTCCAGGCACTGGGTTCCAACTCAGCCCTGCAGAAACAAGACCTAAAGTTGACTCTCAACATCCTTTTGGAAAATGCAACTTTCCACTTAGTATTTAGCTTTTAGTGAAATCGTATATGGCATTACTGAACAACTGGTCGTGAGACAAACCGTAACCTCATTTTTCCTTTCCTTTGGATTCTTTTGCTGTATTTTAGGTTGATAACTCTTTTGTAGGATTTGATCTGCTTTGACTCTCATTCAGTATATTTTTCACCTCAAATAGTGTAATTTTAACCTAGAATTTTGTAGGTTTTAAAAAACATTCCACATTTCTACTACTGTCTTTCTTTGACATATGGAATACAATAGTCTTTATACCCTTGTCTATACCAGTTTTATTACTGCTGTTTATGGTTATTGGTTTTGTGGGGAGTTTTTTGTTGGTCATTGGGCTGGAACTCTAGGTCTGGGTGCTGTACCTCAGCTCTCAGCTCAAGTTGAGTGCTCTACCTCTACCTCTTGAGCCACAGGGCCACTTCCAGTTTTCTGGTGGATATTGGAGATGAGTCTCATGGATGTTCCTGCCCAGGCTGGCTTTGAATTATGATCCTCAGATCTCAGCCTCCTAAGTAGCTAGGATTACATGTGTGAGCCACCTGCACCTATGGTTGTTTTTTCAATGGTGCTGAGGTTTGAACTCAGCCTTGCACTTGTTAAGCAAGCTCTCTACCACTTGAGCCAAGTCTCCAGCCCCTTTTTTTTTGCCTTATTTTTCAAACAGGTCTTGCACTTTTTTTTTTTAACCTAAGTTATCCTGGAACAGCAGTCCTCTTGATTTCCATCTCTGAGCAGTTGGAATTACAAGAATGAGCAACTGTGTTAACCACTCCACCTCTGGGTTGGTTCTGTGTTCTATTGTGGCTCCTATTTTGTTGTTGATTTGCATTCCTGATAATTTCGCCTTTCGTTGTTTGTCTTGTTGAGTGTGGGATAGTTTGTATTCCTGTATGGTTCAGGTCGTTCAGTTGCCTTGTTTCAGGTTTTATATTTTTAAGCTTTGTTAAGACCATAGTGATTTTTAAATTTGCATTTTGTTTTCTATTTCCTCCAATACAGTCAAACCATTTGCTGTGTAAATTACCAGTATTTCCACCCTGGTCAGGAGGAACCCTCCCCGCCCCCCATGCCTTGTGAACATGGGGTTTGCTTGCACTCAAGATCAGCTGTGCTGGGTGATCCCTTCCCATCTGTCCTCCCTTCTTCCCCATGTGCTGGACGGGACTGGGACGAAGGGTCACAGGCCCTTGCAGGCCTCTTTCTCAGGCCACGCAGCTCTCTGCTGTAGGTTTCTCTACCAGGCCCTTCCTGAATGGTGGCCTGTGAAGTCTCCGGAGGGGGAAGAGCCATTCTTGAAGGTCACTTCATCATCCAAGGATCAGTGGCCTTTTTCATTGCCTAACGTTCAGTGTTCAGTGTCACAAGTACCTACCATTTGTACATGTCTCACTGTCCAGTTAGTACCTGAATTTAAGAACTGAGAACAGACTGAGCTACCACTGGGACTGGAGCTGGGCTAGAATGAAGACAGGTGGGTTTTCCTGTGCAACAATTTACACATGCAATTATAAAGTTCATTACTTGAAACCTGATAGCTTCATCCAAGCTTTTTCATTTGTGCTGGAAACACTTGTGAAATGGATCACATGCTTCTTGACCAGCTCATTGAACCTGGTAAGACCTCTGTCAGTGCTCCTTTGTGACGCTGTCATCACTTTAGAGAATAATCTGTTTTGTAAGATATTTTGGAATGCCCCTAAGCACTCTGCAGGGACCAGGCTGGGTTTGTTGTATATTCTGTTAATGTCTGTAGCTCTCTGCATCACAGCTCTCCCTCTCCCTACAGATCACTCTTCCTTTAGCTACCTGTGCAGGTGAGGGGCAGGAGACAGCCAGAGCTTGTACGTAGGGGTCCCTTGTGCCTGTCTGGCAAGAGTGTAACACATGAGAACTAGGTCCTACATGCTAGCTCTGCAAGCATGGGGAGTGGCGGCTGGTGTGGGAGAATACTTCCACTTGGTTCCTGGGCCCCTGTGAATTGGGAGCGCTGCATCACAGAAGCCCCTGATGGAGCACATGGTACATTGCAAACAGCCCTGCATCCTCAGGATTGCCACTGAGCTGGTACTCTGCCTGTTCCTTGAGAGGCAGGTCCAGTGTTGGGAGGCTGGCTGCTTTCCTCATTGCAGGATGCACAAGCACCAGCAGATGCTGTCATCTCGGGTCCTCTCCTGCTGCTTTGTTGGAAAGCCGGGCTCTTGGCCTGTATCTGGAGTCCACACCTGCGTAAGATGGAGGTGCTGTGAATGGGAAAGACATGCTCATCCCCGGAATAGCTTCCCACATGAGGGCCAAAGCACTGGCTCTTACTAGTTTCCAAGAAATGCCAGCCCAGTAATAAAGGTGGCCTTCAGAGGCAGCAGCAGCTAGATTAAAGTCGGGAAGCTTTGTGTTGCCATTGACATAGCTGCAGATCCACAATCCCCCCCCCTCCCTCCCCCCTGCTTGTTCACTTCTTTGTGTGTGGGTGTGTACCAGTACTGGGTCTCTTGAACTAGGACCCAGTAGCTCACCCTTACTTTTTTAGTTGAAGGCTGACCTACCTCTTGAGCTATAGCTCTATTCCCAGCTTTTTCAGAGTTAGAGATGAGAGTCTCAGACTTACCTGTTCTGGCTGACTTTGAGTCATGATCCTTAGGTCTCAGTCTCCTGTGCAGCTAGGATTACAGGTGTGAGCCGCCATACCTGCCTCTGTCCTCCACTTTTGCTCTCTGCCCTTTACGCAGGCTGTCCCTGCACTGCTCCATCACTGGGTCTCCCTGGGCCTTGTGGGTTGGCTCTGTGGCAGGTGAGAGTCCATCTTCCACATCCCTCCCTCCCCTCCCCTCCCTCGCCATGGATCTGCACTTGTAGTTCTGGTGAGCAGAACTAGGTTCCCCAGCAGTGTTCTTCCCTGTTCATTTGGTTTCCATGGGGCTAACCCCAACTTCAGCATCCCTGTTGGCTTCCCCTCCTCCAGTTTCACAAAACATCTGTACAATCAGGCTGTACAATCATTCACCCTTTCTAATGTGCTCTTTTTCTGGGACGACCACTGACAACACCGAGTGCTTTGCTTGCTTGCTTGCTTTTAAGATGAGTTGCAGTTGGTAGTAAACATTTTCACATCGGAACACCAACTCTCTCTCATACTATTCTCTCCTTCAAGAAGACAGTTTGGCTCACTCAAATGAGATAAAGTTAAAAGGTAACTTCAGCCCCTGATGAAGCCTTCTGAGGGGAACTGAAGGCAGAAACACCTAGCTGGGACAGTCTGGGCAGAAGGCCTTTGAAAGTGCAAGTGGAAGACTTAAGAAACCTTGACCTGAAGGATTAGGAGCTTGCTGTTCAAAGATCCTAGAGGAAGCTAATCCAGATAGTAAGGTAACAGACAAGGATCAGGAAGGGGTCAGCCAGCTTGGCTTGTTCAATACAGAGAGGCTTCTGGAACACTGAACATTATGAACAGGCGACAAGCAATTTATGTTTATGGTAGACATGAGTACTAATTTGTAACAAGCTGCTGGCCTCTTCCAAGTGGATCAAGTTTGTTTAGCAGATACTTTTCAGATGACTTATTGTGCAAGCAGGAGATTTTATACAGCTCTGGGCCAAGACTATAACCACCTAACTTAGCACCAGTGTAACAAAGTCCACAGCTACAAACTTGCAGAAATGAGAGGCTCCCTTCTCTTTTATTTCAATCCATCCCACCTGGATTCCAGGAGCAGGTGGAATGTATTAAGTCGAGAATCCGCTCAATAGGTTCAAGAGGTAAGTAACCTTGCCACAGAAGTGGCTCAAACCGGTTTGGAAATATGACTTAGTGGTAGAGTGCTTGCTTAGCATGGCCAAGAGGGCCTGGGTTCGACTTCCTTGGTACCATATAAAGTCAATTAAAAGAAAAGATGCACACAGTATTTTACCTAAAAGAATGGTCAGGGTGTTACCCACTTGACAGTTAGCAAGCCTTGGTGGCTTGTTGTTTTCAACAGGAGACCTCCTCCCTGCATCACTCCTGGCAATGAGTTTCCTGTGATCTTTCCTGCCCCCAGCACCGTGGCAGCTTTAATACAGCAACACATTATTTCTGACCTAGTTGTCCCCCCAAGGAGAGAATCAAGTTCGACAAAACTTAAGACTATCGTTCTGTCTTACTGTCTAAAAGCTTTTCCCAGATCAGGGGCCGGGGAGGTGGTGGTGGTGGTGGTGGTGATGGTGGTGGAAAACTTGTGTCTCCAGCGCTCCATGCCTGGCACAACAGAATAAAGGGCGAGAGAGAATTGAAATGCTCCGTGTGGCTCCCTCTCCGCCCGGACTCCAGGGAGCTGCTTGGCGGCCTTGGGCCACCAGGCGGCGCTACGCCGCCGTCTAAGGTGGAGCTCCGGGAGTTTTCCAGCCGAAGTTAAGTTTTGAACTTTCATTAAACAGTATCCGAAAGGTTAATTCTCAAGGATCTGGGGAGGGGTGCCGGGTGGGGGGGGATGAGGGGTGTCTCTAAGGCCAGAGGTGCTCTAGCCGTGGGGGGAGCGGGGCAGGGAGGGGTGGATGTGCAGAAGCCGCAGCGGGTGTCCGGGTGCGTCCTGGACCTCTGGGGGAGCGCAGCGGGCCCGGGGCTGGCCGGACGGCGGGACCCGGGGAAGAGGGGTGGGGAGGGTGCTCACGCGGGGACCGCGCATCCCACCTCGGGCGTGGGGGGTGGTGGCGAGGCCCGAGGGTGCGTGCGTACGGAGGTGGGGGGGGGAACCCCGACAGCGCGCG
>NW_012267351.1:3068041-3069366 GCF_000151885.1 Dipodomys ordii
GAGTGGTGCTTGCCTGGAAGGTACCCTTATCACTGAGCTAGCTATACCTACAACCCTAAAATTTTATATATTTACACGCGCGCGCACGCATGCACGTACGCATTTTGTCAAGGCCCAGGCACTGTCTCTGAGCTCTTTAACTCATGGCTAGCATTTTACTACTTTAATCCACAGGGCCACTTCCGGTTTTCTAGTGGTTTATTGGAGCTAAGAGTCTCAGGGACTTTCTCGCCAGGCTGGCTTTAAACCACAATCCTCAGATGCCAGCCTCCTGAGTAGCTAGGATTACAGGTGTGATCCACTGGTGCCCAGCCCTAAAATAATTTTTAATTAAATTTTTTTTCATTGTGGTATTGGCGATTTAGCCCAATATTAAAAAATAGGCAACTCCACTAAGCTGCATCTTCAACGTCTGTGTTGTTGGGTTGGTGGTTTGTTGTTTTTTTTTCCTCCCATCCTGAGGCTCGAATTCTGGGCCTGGCCACTGTCCCTGAGCTCCTTTTTGCTCAAGGCCAGCACGCTACCACTTAAGCCATGAGCCACAGTGCAACTTTTGGCTTTTTCTATGGTTAATTGGAGATGAATATTATGGACTTTTCTGCCGCAGCTGGCTTTGAACCTCAATCCTCAGATTTCAGCCTCCTGAGTAGCTAGGATTATAGGCATGAGCCACCAACACCTGGCTCAGCTTCTCTTTTATAGCAATCCTTTTGAGATGTGTATTGAACATCAGAGGGAGATTGTTATCCAAAACATTCACATACCAGATGTTATGGCCCATACATATGTAGTCCCCAGCCACGGATGTCTTATCTTACATTTTACAGTTTTACTTTTGTTGTAGGAAGTTTGAGTGTAAAATTTTAGGAACATTAATATTTGTAAAAATTAAGGAAATTGGGCTGGGAATGTGGCTTAGTGGTAGAGTGCTTGCCTAACATACATGTAGCCCTGGGTTCAATTTGGCAGTACCACATAAACAGAAAAGGCTGGAAGTGGTGCTGTGGCTCAAGTGGTAGAACACTAGTCTTGAGTACAGAGAGGTTCAGGGACAGAGCTCAGGCCCTGAGTTCAAGCTCCAGGACTGGCAGAAAAAAAAGGGGGGGGGATTGATCCTTTATATAAATTACATTTTCTCAAAATGTTTTAAGAAGATGTTAGATGGGACCTAGTGTGTAATATGCTCTAAAAAGTGATTTTATAAAAACAACCTAGAAAAATGGGCAGTTGGGCTGGGAAGGTGGCTCAGTGGTAGAGCGCTTGCCTTATATGCCTGAGGCCCTGGGTTCGATTCCTCAGCACCACATAAGCAAAAAGAAAAAAGC
>NW_012267351.1:3074650-3174521 GCF_000151885.1 Dipodomys ordii
GAGCCGCACCTGGAGCGCCTGCTGCGTGAGGTGAGGGGCGCGCGCGCGGGGCTCCCGCGGGTCCGTGAGGTGGGGTCCGTGCACACGCGTGCCGAGGGGTCCCGCTCCCCCCCCACAATCCGCGCGCGGGCTGTGCGCGCACGACGCCGCTCCACCCGGAGTGGTGGGGCTTGGGGGGTTTTGGGGGTGCTGGTCCCCCACTCTTCGCGGGGTGGGGTTTGGGGGGGTTCTGGGACCGGGATGTGGATGTGGGGAAACCCAGCCGGGAGGGTCCGTTGGGAGTCCGTGAAGCGCAAGGACGCGGTGTCAATCCTGGGAACTAGAGGCCTGGGCTGCGTGACACTCGCCCCCCACCTTTCAGGGGGCCACCGCGGCCACCGTGGAGGGACGCCGCGCACAGGCCCCAGGGCCTGGACTCGCTCAGCCCCTCGTTGGGGCTCAGGGAAGTTGGTTAGGAAGCAGCTGCAGCCCCCAGGCAGCGCACACGCAGGGCTATCCCGGGTGGGTGAAGGAGACAAGGACAGTCAGAGCCGGACACCTGGATTCTGGTTTCCAACTGGGAGGTAGAGGTGCGCACATGGCGAGCTGTTCATTGATAGCGTGCTAGGAGGCTTTGGAGGCACTTTTAAGTCTGTCTGTCTATCTATCTAGTTATTATTAAGGTGTTGGGATTACCATTACATAAACCAGGTAATGAGTTGCAATGCTCTGTGGACAGTGTCACGTCTTCTTTTCCTGGCCTGGTGGCTAGTTTATTCAGGAGGCTCAGATCTGAGGATCAGGGTTCCCAGCCCCGGGAGGAAAAGTCTGTGAGACTGATCTCCATCCTTTGCTTCCCCCCCATCCCACCCCCTTCCCAGTTTCTCCCTCTCTTCCCTGCCTACAATAGTCCATTTTCTGGGATACCTTTTTTTTTTTTTTGGTCAGTCCTGGGGCTTGAACTCAGGGCCTGGGCACTGTCCCTGAGCTTCTTTTGCGCAAGGCTAGCACCCTACCACCTGAGCCACTACACCACTTAATGGCTTTTTCGTGTATGTGGTACTGAGGAATCGAACCCAGGGCTCCATGCATACTGGGCAAGCACTCTACCGCTAAGCCACCTTCTCAGCCCCTTTCTGGGACACTTCTAAGGGGGTTAAAATTGCCACTGTGTCTTCAGAGCAAGGAGCTACATTTAAGACCTCAAAGCCTTCACTCACCATGTTGGACAGAATCACTATCTTTGAGGCTCCTGCCCCTAGACCTGGGATTGGCTCAGGGCACTGGCTGCCCTCCAGGCTCTGCTGCCTCCTCTGCCTAAGTAATAGCCCTCCTCCTCCTCCTCCTCCTCCCCCCTCCCTCCCTCCCCCACTTGAACTCAGGACCTTGTGTTCTTGTTCAGCCTTTTCCCTCACAGCGGATGCTCTACCACTTGAACCATACCTGCAGTTCCTTCCCCTCCTCCTCTTGATGAGAAAGACAAAGGGGAAAGTTGAGAATGCAGAGGTTCTCAGTTTATAATCTGCTGTGTCCTTCAACATGTCACCCCATGGCTCACCAGAGCTCAGCATTGCATATAAAGCAGCCCTTTTCCCTGACTCCTGTGGGGCGTCAGAGCTGGCCCAGTACCATTGAGACCTGGCTTGGGATGCGCAGGCGTGCTACTTTAGGTGCCTCTGGCTAAAAGACATCTCTTTCCCAGGGCACCAATGGGTTCCTGCTAGCTACAGCCCATTTTCTTATAAATACCACTTGATGGGAAATGTACACAATCAGTTGAGAGGAGAGGGTGTGGGAGGCGGGTAATTAGCTCTAAATGGATGTGTAGATACTTTTTCCAACTGACTAGATGGACAAATACATACTGAGCTGAATGTCTCTTAGGAAAGAGCGTGTTGCGCTTGAACACATTTTCCAGTTCCGAAATTGGAGTCAAGAAAGTTGTGGGTTAGGCGCCTACAGTTTGTCCTCTGCCCAGCTAACCCATTTTTGGAGTATCAGAGGCAGAGACCGTGTCCAAATTAAAGAAAAGAAGTTCTTGCCAACTACATACACAACTTTCATGTCAGGAGAAAGAGAAAAAAAAAAAAACAAAAAACCACCACATAAATGAGCCAACAAAAGCCACGGTTGATAGGGGATCCACTCTCCCGGTTCCCTTGGGAACAGCACTGACATAAAGTTTTCTGGGACGGGCTGCAGTGTCTGATCATGTAGAAGCTACAGGAGCTACAGAAGAAGAAAAAAAAGGAATAATCACGCCAGCCCCATGGTGGTCAAAGACCCTCCCTGTGGTACCAAAGGGAAGACATGGATTTTTCTACAATTGGTAGCACCTGACCTTTTGCTTTGAACGTACTTTAAATAGTCTGCTTCCTTCATCCACCCCTCCACAGTTCTACTTTAGTTTGTGTGTTACAAAAAGCTTTGGCTTTATAGTGTAAAGCTTTCATACTACAGTAAAAAGAAAAAAGTTTAATGCAAAGATTAATGAAATATTTAGTTGTATTCAGAGGAGACCATTGCTAGCTTACAATGGATTTATTGTTATGGCTGGCCTTCTGTTGTCCAGACCAATCAGTTTGAAACCAAGAAAGGCCCAGAGACTCAGATAAAATACAAGTGCTTTCCTTCCCTCCCGTCAACTGTGAGTATTGATTATTGTCAAACTAGGAATCAAATGGAGCCTTTCCAGCCTCCGTGGTAATCAGTTCTTAGCTGTCTATTTTAATAATGATCCCTATTTTTAAATCCCCTGCACAACTGAACGTGGGGAGTAAATTATAGCTGAATTTGTTTCGTTGACATTTCCTGGCTCCTAAATCAACAAAAAAGTTTCCTTCCAATTACTTCCTGGCATGCTTACTTTTTTCTCTCCACTCTTTTCTTGCCTTTAAACCATTTTTTTTTAAATGTGGTAGTTTGGGATCGCTTTGTAATGATAGCAACGTATTTAGAACAAGCCAACTGTTGGGGTGCTCTTGTGAAAACATTTTTGGGATTGTTGAATTAGGCTTGAAGATTGGAGGCATGGCTGGCTCCCGAAGTTGGGCACTGTTTGAACTGGAGGTCGAGCAGGGTAGATGCATGGTGGTTGCTTCTTCTTGGTCCTCCACCTTCTTTTTGTTGTGCTGGTCCTGGGGCTTGAACGCAGGGACTGGGTGCTGTCTCTGAGCTTTTTATCATTCAAGGCTGGTGCTCTACTACTTGAGTTACAGCTCTCCTTCTGGCTTTTGGGTAGTTAATTGGAGATAAAGAGCTTTTATGCCAGGTTGTTTTTGAACCACGATCTCAGACTCCTGAGTAGGTGTGAGCCACCAGTGCTCAGCCTCCTTCTCCTCCTTTTTAGCCGACAGAGCAAGTTTATTTGAAAGAAAAAAGGAAAGCATCTCTGGAAAGGGACCTGAAAAGATGAGTCCACTGGGGTCCCCTTGGAAGGAGGGTTTTGTACTTGGTTCCTCCCATAATCCTCTCCTGCGCTTTGGGCTCAGCATTTGAAAGGGAACCCGGGACATTGTAGGAAGCATTTGAGCACGAACCTAAGACAGTATGGGAAGAAGAAACTCCATGCTGGGCCACATATTATATGCCATGAGTTAGGTAGGCCATCTTTTATTCCTATCTACCAAACAGCTCCTCTTTCTGTCTTTCATTTCCCCTGTCTTACAGTGACCATTCCAGGCTACTTTCTGCAGCCTAGGATCCTCTGTAAAGTATCTTTTAGACAGACAGGACATAGTTTGTGGGCTGTTCCAGTAGACCACAGTACAACTCTGGAGGAGAGTTTCTATGAGGCTCCTTTTTTGTGACCATTTGTAGCTTGGAGGACTCCAGTCTAGAAGAAACCAATTGAACAAGCAGATTGACAACACAGAAGCCAAATATTCGCAGAATTAAGATTATCTGATGGGGGGGTCCCAAAAAAGGTAGCCATCAGGATCCGGTACTTCTGGTGCTTGAGTTTCTTATCCACAGAGGAGCCTTTGAGACCTGGCCTTGCTGTGTGCAAGCTACCTTCCAAGCACGTCAGCTTCTTGAAGGCAACATCTTTCTTTCTAATACGTTCGTCATAGTGACGTGTAAGATACAGCAAAGAAGATCCTGCAGAGGAGAAATCTAGGTTGGTGTTAGGCTTTGAATATGGTTTGCCCTTGTCCCTGCCAAGGGTTCATGCTTTGAAAGTTTGGTCTCCAAGGTGGTGGAATTGTGAGGCATGTGGGCCTTTAAGGGGTGGACCCTCATACAGGGTCCTTAGGTCCAACATGGGCATGCTCTTGGAAGGGATTGTAGTAACTCCAGGCCTGCTCCGGCTTTCTGTTTTGCATTGTGATTTTTGCATTGTGGCCTTGAGCAGAAGCCAGAGCAATGGGACCTTCTGGTCTTGAATTTTTCAGCCTCCAAAACCATGAACTAAAATAAATAAAACCCTCTTCATTGCGTGTGTGTGTGTGTGTGTGAGTGTGTGTGTGAGTGTGAGTGTGTGCGTGTGTGTGTGTGAGAGTGTGTGTGAAGCCTGCCTCTGATATTTCATTATAGTCATGGAACACAGACCAGTCCAGTCAGGTAATTGGTTTTTGGCGGAAGGTAATGGGATGAACCATCTCACAGCATAAGAGAAACACACAGAGGACAGCCAGCAGACACTGGGTTAGTTCAGTGACTTGGCCACACTTGGGTGACAGACAACTGATTTTTCTCTTGTCCTTTCTAAAATGAATTGTCGTAAGACACTGATACAGCTCCACATATTCATCATTTTTTCAGCCTAGGGGAAAAGGCAGCAAAAGGAGCTGTCTTTTTGAGAGGTGTCTTCTCTTCCATGTAAACCTGGGAGAGAACTTTCTCAGCTTCGTTCAGCAGCATTCCCTGGTATCCATCTTCCAAAATGAGGTCACATGATCACCCCGACCCTTTCTCGGCTGAGGGTGATGGAGGCCAACAAGGAGGCTTTGGCCAATTTTGATTCATCCCCTGGGGCTGGGCACATTGCCACCAGACTAGAATCAGGGCTTTGTTAGGAGGGAAGGCTGGGAAATGGCCACTGTGGAACAGCTCACATTGTCAGCCAGGTACTATAGAATGTCACTGCTGTCACTAAAGGGGAGAATGGATTGGGGGCCGGTTAACTGCTGGACTGTCACAGTTTTCACGCCCATGCTCTCTTTCCACATTGCAGTTTCCCCCCAACTCCACACTTGGGAACTGTCCAACCACCACACTGCTGGTTCTTAAGTCCTGGCTGTCCACATCCGGCTCTGCCTCCAGCCTCAGCTGAAGGGCAAGGTGCTGTGCTTGAGATTCTCTGCAGAAGCCTGTTCTTTTCAGTTGCATTAGTTATTTTTCGGTTAGTGTAGTGATATATCAGAGGCGAGATCATTTATCAAGAAAACAGCCTTGTTTTGCTCATCGTTTTTGGGGGGGTTGAAAAGCCCAAAGAGCCTGGCACTGGCTGTGGTGAGGGCCCCCTGGCAACCTCACAGCATGACAGGTGGTTTGACAGTGGCAGGAGCAGGTGCAGCAGGAAGCAAACCATCGCATGGTGAGACGGGAAATCAGAGCTATTACAATCTGTTCCAAGGGCAAGGCCTCTAATGACTTGAGGACCTCCCTCTAGGTCCTGTTTCTTTTTATTTATTTCTTAGTTCTAATTGTTATTATAAAGTTGATGTACACGGGGGTTACAGTTACATAAGTCAGCTAATAAGTACTGTTCTTTTTGGACAATGTATTCCTTCCCTCACTCTCTCCCAGTCCTCCCCTCCTACCCCCCCCCCACCACAAGTTATGTAGTTCATTCTCAACATCGTGTCTAGTGAGTACCACTGCTGAATTTGTTCACCCTATGGCCCTCCATCTTTGTGCTCCCTTTGTCCCCCAAAGATAGAATAAGGAACAAACCAGACAAAAAGAAAAACAAAACCCTCTTGTTGCCATTTCCTGGAGTTCCTTTTGATTACTATTATTTTATATGATCAGAGGCACAGAAGCATTGTTCCTCCCCCGAGTGCTCTCCTTTGGTCTCAGTGTGTGTGAATACCTAGAATCCTGTATAATTTATCATGTGTTTTGGATCTAGCTTCTGCATACGAGAGAAAACATGCTAGGCCCCGCTTCTTAAAGGTCCCACCACCCCTTAACCTGGCCACGTGGGGCACCAAACTTCCAACCCTGACAGATGTACAAGACAAAGATTATGGACCAGTGTGTAGCTCAGTGGCCTGGGTGCAGGGGATCCCCGGCTCCCTTGGGATGGACAGAGTGCTGTAGAAGAGACTGAGAAAGTCAGGCATGCCCACTGTCCCTCAGGGTGACACTCCTGTTCAACCTAAGACAGCACGCATGACCCCAGGTCTGGGCTGCCCACCCCTGAACTCTGTTCCTCTGCTTTCATCTCTCCTCAGGAGGAAGGACTGTGTTCCTCTGGTCTATGTAAGGAAACCGTAGGGCCTCCTGAGCTCTAGGGACCTGCAGAGAGGAGGTGCATGTGGCTAGTGGTTTGCCACAGCCTTGTGGCACCCTCTGCCTGGCACAATCTGCCATTGGGTTTGGCAGGGTTGATATTAGAAAGAAGACACTGCTTGAGGTGGAGAGGAAGAGCCAGGATGAGGAATCTGAAGCCACCATGGTCTGGCTGTGTAGCAGGGATGGTTGGCCCACCCCTCTGCCCTCTGGATGTGGGGTTGGCCTTGTGCATGGGAGCATGTCTCTGGGTGGAGACAGGAGAGCTTTGCAGGAGAGCTGCTACATCCTGCAGAAATCAGCTCTGTCGGAGGAAAACAGTTCCACAGCACCCGATTCCATGACATTAGCAAAATGTGGCAAGACCAACCTTATCTGGTGACAGGTGTCAGACTACAGTGACATTTGTCAGAGGTTGAGTACAACACTGAATTCTCAGCCAAAGGGCAGGTGAGAGGTCACTGCGTGGGAAATGACTAAGGGACATCTGGAATAAAAGGGATTCTGGCTAAATGGAACCAACAGGAACCTTGCAGAAGCACACAGGCCAGGGATCAGACCTCACCTGGGAAGTTCTGGATGTTTGGTTCTTTTTGTTTTGGTTTGGTGTTTGGTGCCAGGACTGAGACTTGAACTCATGGTCAAGACCCTCTTTCCTCTTCCTTGGCTTTTTTACTCCACGCTTTCCTTCCACCACTTGAACCACACCTCCACTTCCAGCTTTTTGCTGGTGAATAAGAGCTTTACAGACTTTTCTGCCTGAACTAGCTTTGAACCACGACCCTTAGCTCTCAGCCTTCTGAGTGGCTAGGATTACAGGTGTGAACCATGAATGCCTAGCTGGTTTGGGTTTTTTTTTTCCTCTCACAGTCCTGGAGGTTGAACTCAGGACCTGTCAAGACGACCAGCTAAGCCACAACCCCAATCCCTTTTGCATTTAGTTTGTTTTCCAAATAGGATCTATGCTAACTTTCCCTTTCCTCCTACCTCTGCCCTCCTGAGTAGCTAGGATTACTGATGTGTACCACCATCCCAGGCCTCCCCAGAATATAGTAAACTGTAGTTGGTTGAATCAGTGGACCAGAAATCACAGAGAGCCAGGTAGGTTGAGAAATAGCAGAGTATCTTGGCTGTCTTCCCTCCCTGCTTTTTTCTTTCTACATAGCACTCCAAATGTATCATGATTTAAAACCATGAATGTTACTGATGATCCTACCACTCTAAAACAAGGGCTATTGAACATCTGCATAATCTCTTGTTAGTCCTTGTCCATGGACAGATTGATACTCAGTTCATGTTACCCACAGGATGCATGCTGTCTATATTGTGTTTTGCTGTTTTAAACTTTACCTTTTAAAAAAAAGGCATTTTTTCCCCAAGTGATGTATGATCTTTACAGTCATGTTTAGTGACCACAGAGCCGCCGATCCAGAGAATCTGCATCCAGTTGTCACTGTGGCATTAGGCCTCTGCTTTTGCTGCTAGTACAGATGTGGTACTGGTTTTGGATTTGTGGGAAAAGTCTCCTACATCTGCTTTTCTTTGGAATATGGAGTAAGTAATATTAGAGCAACCAGCCGTAGCTGTTGAATTTCTCCTCTTGTGATCTTCTGAAACAATTGCATTAATGTGAGCTTGGCTTCAACTTTGATGACATGCGAAGTTGAAGGTTTCATTCATCTCATTTTGCTATTGTTGTTGTTGAACTTGTCATTGTTGGAAGCAAAAAGAACTTTTTGATAGGGAAAAGTCCCTTTTGGAAGGGGAGGAAAAGTCAAGATTTCTCCCCAGAATCAGGCTCATTTGATGGCTCAGCCAAGAGGCCTTTCCAGAGTAGTGCTGGCTTGGTGCCAGGCCCAGTCCCAGGTGGTACTGGTGAGCACTAGGACTTCGAATTCTGTGAGTGATTGGAACTGGATTCCAGAATGTTCTCTGAGGCCACACACATCCTCCAGTCCTTGCTCCATTCACTTTTCCCCATATGGAGAGTCAGACTTCATCTTCAATTGTTAACATAAACACTTAGAAAACATCCCTGCCTCATGTCCGGAAACATACATATTTCTGGACTTAGCACAGAGTCGTTGAGAGGGAAAAAAAAGTAGGCTTACAGATGGAATTTGAAAGAAAGTCACGTCAGGGCTCCCCCAGAGGCAGTGGGAGAGACAAGTAGATATGTAGATGTTGCATGTGTATTTGTCTTTTTTTTTTTGCCCATCCTGAAGCTTAAACTCTGGGCCTGGGCATTGTCCCAGAGCATTTGTGCTCAAGACTAGTGTTCTACCACTTGAGCCACAGCTCCATTTTGTGGTTAATTGGAGATGAGAATCTCATGGACTTTTCTGCCCTGGGTTGGCTTAGAGCCTAGATCCTCAAATCTCAGCCTCCTGAGTAGCTAGGATCACAGGCGTGAGCCACTGGTGCCCAGCCCTGTATTTGTCTTTTGCAATTATCTTTTGTAATGCTGGGGCTAGACTACATGCAGGGCAAGTGCTGTGCTCCTGAGCCCCGGCCCACAGGGCCTTTCTCATGCCCTTCTTGGCAGACAGATGGACTCTCATGTCTGTCCTCAGCTTCCCTCCCCCCCCCCCCACCATGAGGTGGGATTCAGTGTCCCAGAGAGAAGAAGCCTGAAGGCCCTGGTGAAAGTATGCCCCTCACCCTGGCTAACCCCACTGCTAATCTTGAGTGCTGTCCTCAGCGCCCCCCGCGGCCCCCCCCCGCCCCGGCTGCCAGGGAAGCGCACCTGAGCTCTGAGGGCCCAGTTTTCTTCACCTAGGAGCAAGCACATCCTGTAACCATCTGTAAGACTGTGTGCTCTGAGCAGAGTTCACGCCCCAGCACTGTCATTTCCCACAGTCAGTTCCCAGGCGACTTCAGGAAACAGTCCATTCCCCCTAGCTTGCGGTGTTTACCTGTAAGAAATGGATTGTTATAATTTGTACAATTTGTGTGTGTGTGTGTGTGCGCGCGCGCGTGTGTGCGTGCATGCCAGTATGGGGCTTAAACTCAAGGCCTCATAATGCTCTACTATTGGAGCCACAGCTCCACTTCTGGCTTTCTACTGGTTAACTGGAAAGAAGAGTCTTACAACTTTCCTGTCTGGGCTGGCTTCGAATGGCAATCTTCATATCTCAGCCTCCTGAATAGTTAGGATTATAGGTGTGAGCACTGGTGTCTGGTTAAGCAAGGATTATAATGCTTGCCTCGTGTGGCTTCTGTGGAATTAACTAGGGGTGTGTGCTAAGTGCCCAGTGTATTGGGCACATTGTTAAAGGCAGAGTGCCTTCTTTGCTAAACCTAGAAGCAATATCTTCGTTGGCTAATTGAGAAGGAGGTTACATGGCTGACCTTAAGATCTCTAGCTGGGTAGAATGGAATTACATGCCTGTAATTCCAGCACTCAGGAGGCTAAGGCAGAAGGATCCCCCATTTAAGGCCAGCCTGGGCTATCATAGCAAATCTCTGTCTCAAAACCAAACAAAAAAGATTCTTTAACCCTGGGATTCTGTTATCCTATTCAAGGCATACCATACAGATGCTGCCCTGGATGTTCACACTTATACTACCAGCTAGCTAATTTGCAAGGTAGAGAACAAGAGGACTGTGATTCTGGGAGAGCCTGGTTAAAAGCTAGTGAGACCCCATTGCAACCAACAAGCTGGGCATAGTAGCTCATAACCTGTCATCCCAGCTGCGTAGTTAGGTATAGATAGGATGGTGGTGTGAGGCCAGACTCAGAAAAATATGAAAGACTATTTAAAAAATACCTAAAGCAATAAAGGGATATGACATGGTTTAAGTAGTAACAAGCACAAGGCACCAGTACTATCTCCTACCCACGCACCCACCCCCAAAGATATTTACTCACATTTATTCTTTTCTTTTTTTGGGGGGGGGGTTCTGGTGGTGGGGCCTGAACTCTGGGCCTGGGCGCTGTCCCTCAGCTCTTCAGCTCAAGGCTAGCGCTCTACCACTTGAGCCACAGAGCCACTTCTGGCTTTTTTCCCCCCTCTGCTTATGTGGTACTGAGGAATCGAACCCAGGGTCTCATGCATGCAAGGCAAGCACTCTACCACTGAGCCACCTTCCCAGCCCCTCACATTTATTCTTGAGTTAATGGGAAAAGTAACTGGAGGTTTGGCTCAAGGGATAGAGCATTTTTCTAGCAAGTACAAAGCACTAAGTTCAAATCCCAGTACCACTAAAACAAAAACCACGAAAGACAAGAAATGTGACTTGGTTGTTGAAGGAAGGCCAATACAGAATTAACTTCATAATTCTTTCTTATTTGAGCAGAATGAGATTTCTCACTTACTTAAAAATTTCATATTTATGACCAAAATAAAAGTCCCAGACTATTCATGAAAATAATGGTTTGTATTTGTCATTGGGAAAGGGTATACTGACACCTCATTAATTGGCTTCAATTAAGAAGCTAGTCAGTCTGTTTTTGTGATTTATGAAAATGCATAGACACCCCTAGATGATTGTGATTAACCTGGCAAATTAGAAGCTTCATACATCTGCTTCCATTCATGCTGTTTTCTTTTTTTTTAAAGATTTATTTTCCTGATGTAGCCATGAAATCCAGGGCGTTGGGCGGGGCGGGGGTGCTTTCAAACTTCTAAAACTGAATTTGTTTCCAATTTTGAGTTGTGAAACAAATCATAAACCAATTAGAATAGATTCTGATGTTTTCATTTTTGTGTGCCAGTACTGGGGCTTGAACTCAGAGCCTTGTACTCTTGCTTAAGCTTTTTCTCGCAAGGCTGGAGCTCTGCCACTTGAGTCACACCTCAACTTGTAACGTTTTTGGTGGTTAATTGGAGATAAGAGTCTCATAGACTTTCTTGCCCAGGCTGGCTTCAAATAGTGATCCTTAGCTCTCGTTCTTCTGAGTAGCTAGGATCACAGATGTGAGGCACAATTTAAATAAAAGCTGTTCACCCTTGGTCCTCCAGGAGGAAAGCAGTCCTGTTCATTCCTTTCTGGATGCTTTTCGTGTGCTGGAACTGTCTACTCCCTCTTGGTTTCAGTCCCCAATTTTGGTGCCATCAAACAAAGGGCACGTTCCCATGAAGGCAGCCAGGACTGGAGTGTATGAGCATGGGCCAGTGTAAGCATGTGTGTGCATGGGAGTGTTTGTCCATGTACATACATGCCGGCAAGTGAACATATGGATGATTGGATGAACACATGAATGCTTACATGTATAACAGTCAGCAATTTGCACATGTGTGAGCACATTTGCATAGGCAAAGATATGTGTAAGTGTGTGCACATGTGAGCATGCATGTGAATTGGTGTGTGTAGTATGTACCCAAATGCATGTATGCATGTGGCTGAGCAGTTTGTCCACATGTGGATATGAATATACTTGTGTTTGAGTCTGCATACATGAGTGTGCAGATGCATGTAGGTGAATGTGTGCCTGGGAGTATACATGAGCATGTGCCTGCATGGGTGTGAACAATTGTGTGTGTACACGCTCATTTACATTTGCTTTCACACACAGCGAGCTTTATAGGAATCAGGGGGGACTTTGTAGCCAGTCTTCTCTTATTATCTTACCATGGAAGGTTTTCTCCCCATTTCCCCTTGAAAGCTGACCTACACGGCTGACACAGTGGGCTTTAGGGTTGGGAGATCTGGGGTCGATCTGGATCTGTTAGTAAACCCATCGATGTCGGGGGCAGGGAGTGTGGGGGGAAAACTGGCTGGCTTATCTTAGTATCTGCCTCACCCTCCTGGAGCTTCTGTAAGGATAAAGTTTTGGGGGAAAAAAACAACTTCCTGGGTCTGCCCTGGCCCAGCATGGCAGAGCCACAGGTTCCCTTCTGACCCCACAGGTTCCCTTCTGCCTCGCTAATCCTGACAGAGGCCTGCTAGCAATCCCACGCAAAAGGGACATATTAGGACAGATCATCTACCTTCTTCCCAGCCCTGGGCTTGGCCTTGAATGAAGCCTTGAATGACCGGAAACTGGCAGTCTTGCCACTGACATCATGGGCTTCTTCCTGACCTCTTTCCAATCCCATCAACCCTCCTTTGTGTGTGTGTGTGTGTGTGTGTGTGTTGTCTGTGTGTTGGAGATTAAACTCAGAGCCTTTAGCATTTTTTCTCAAGGCTGGTACTCTACCATCTGAACCACGGCTCTGCTTCTGGCTTTTTGTTTTCTAATTGGAAATAAGAATCTCACAGACTTTTCTTGCCCAGTCTGACTTTGAACCACTGTCCTTATATCTCAGTCTGAGTAGCTAGGGTTACAAGTGAGGTCCATTAGCTCCCAGCTCAACTATTAGCTCCGCATATTCTGGGTGGTTTGGTTCTAGAACACTCTGTGGCTACCAAAAGCTGCATATTCTCCAAGTCCCTTCTGTAAAGTAGTGTGGGATTTGCAAGGAAATCTACACAGCTCCTCGCTATGCTTTAAATCTTCTCTAGATGATTGTTTGTAATCCTGACAACGTGAAGAGTTTTGCAGTATGGTTTGGGCATTGATAAGAAATGAAAAGCCTGAGTTTTGTACAGACCCTGTAAAAAAGACATTCTTGCTAGGCTGCAGGTGAATTCATGGACGGAAGGAACCACTGACTTGCTCTTCTACTCTAGCCTAGTACCCTGTCTCTATACCTTCTCATTGGGTCGGGGTGGGGGACAAATGAGTCTCAGATGAGATGACTATGAGATCCCACCAGTGTTAGTGTGCCGGGCTGCCATATGAGGTACACAGTCTGGGTGGCTTGCACAACAGAAATCTCTTCTCTCCACGCGGTGCGGGCTGCAACTCCACCAGCTCAGTGTTGACAGGCTTGGTTTCTCCCAAGGCCTCTCTTGCCTAGCAGATGGCTGCCTTCTTGCAGTGTCCCAGCGTGATCTTGTCTCTTTTGCATCTGGGTCCCAGTCTTTCTCTTTTTAGTTAGTTAGTTATTTATTTTGTCAGTGGTGGAGCTTGCACTCAGGACCTGGGCTCTGTCCTTGAGCTTTTTGTTCAAGGCTAACATGCTATTATTTGGGAGCCACAGCACCACTTCTGGTTTTCTGGTGGTTCATTGGAGATAAAAGTCTCATGGAGTTTCCTGTCCCAGCTAGCTTTCCAGTGTGATCCTCAGAGCTCAACTTCCTGAGTAGCTAGGATTACAGGTGTGAGCCACCAGTGTGTGTGTGTGTGTGTGTGTGTGTGTGTGTGTCCTGGGCAAGGCTTGTCCCCAGTATGGCAAGACCTAGGGTGAAATCTGCTCCCCACTCCTCCCCCCACAGTGGGGCTGTTGATTAGATTTCTTTCTGTCAAACCAGCATGGCAAACTCTAGCAGGCTGGTTCTGACAGGAAGTGACAGATGCCTTTGAAAAACAATGAATAGAAACATGAATTAAGGATTATTGAAGAATCACATTTTGTTTGTAGAGTAACCCTCTCAAAACAAGCGCATGTATTTCGAGACCGAGCCGAGACCCTTCAGGAAATCTGTGCGCTGATGTGGTTTGTAAGGGAGACACTCAGTGGGCTGATGAGAGTCACTGATTAAACCCACATTCCTGGGAGAAAAGTTGTTATGCAGCTTCTGCCAATTGCCTGAGCTAGGCTGGGTGTGCTCACATTTTCTTTGCCATGGGCCTATGGGGGAAGTTGTTACCTGGCACCACGGTGGAGTCTGAGGCTGAAAGGAACCCCAGGACACTTGCTTCACCAATACCTAAGCCTAAGGCCTGGGAAAGCCTTTTTTTTTAAAATAAAAAGATAGACTGATCAACAAACAGACAGAAAGACATTTGGTAAACCTGATCTACACTGAATTCCACATCGTTAAGCCATACAACTTGATAAATGTTGACATTGTGTACATTTGTGGAACTTTCCACAATCTAGACAGTGAAGAACATAAATCTACCACCCTGGGAAGTCCCCCCACCAAACCCCCCTGTGGCCACTGCTGTCTGTTAATGTTGACAGGCTTTCAGCTTTTATAACCTTGGTTTGTTTGTTTCTTAGTTTCTATGATGGTCCTGGGGCTTAAACTCGGGGACTGGGCACTGTCCTTGAGCTTTTTAAGTTTAAGGCTAGGGCTCTACCACTTGAGCCACATCTCCACTTCCAGCTTTTTGATTGTTAATTGGAGAAAAGAGTCTCACAGACTTTCCTGCCTGGACTAGCTTTGATCTCAGACTCCTGAGTAGCTAGGATTACAGGTGTGAGCAATCGGGGCCTGGCTGAATGAGGGCTTTTTAAAATCAAGTGACTTTTTTCCTCATTCCATGGAGCCTCGTTATTTCTATTGGGGTGTTGGATACTTTTGAAATTCGTAGGCGCTTTATCAAATTCATGACCTGTGTATGTGATGTCACAGTTCCTTTGAAGTGCACGCGGCTTATGCCAGGTGCACAGTCAGAGAGAGCAGTCATTAAGTGACTTTGTTGTGCAGATAACCCGAGTCAGTTTTGTTTTTGACTGGGATCCATCCATTGGAGTTCACGCTTTGATGAGAGGTGCAGACCTGTGGGTTTTGACAAATGCACAGTTAATGATGGCCGCTCAGGACACACGGTCCATCACCTCCAGCCTCCTCCACAGGACTCCTCATCCTCAGCTCCTTTCCCAAATGCTCACTCCCTTTCTGTCATACAGTTTGGTCGGGCCTAGTTTCCATAGCAACTTCGATTATTATTATTATCATCATTATTATTTGGTAGACCTGAAAATTGCCTGGAAGCAGAGGTTGTTTTGTGGACTGGAATTGGCTGATACTAGAATTGGAGTCCTTCCCTGAAACTTCCATCTCTTAAGTCTCAATTTTCCAATTTCTGACTAGATATTTAATAGTTCCTAGCTCTTGAGAGTTACTGAGAGAAATGGATGTTAACTGTTGGCAGGGTACCTGCCACATGAAAAGCAGGATTTTTGTTTGTTTGTTTTTTGTTTTGTTTTTTAGTACTAAGTTTGAACTCAGGTCTCACAATGGCTGATCGTCATCAGCCTGGTTCACGACCTTCCTACCCTTCCCTCTTACACACCTGGCATTCCAGGGGTACCACCACACCTGCCTTGTTGGTTGAGAGAGGGGTGAGGGAGTGGCGATAACTTTTTGCTTAGGCTGGCCTCAAAAAGCAATCCTCAGCTGGGCACTGGTGGTGCATGCCTGTAATCCTAGCTACTTAGAGGGTTGAGATCTGAAGATCGTAGTTCAAAGCCAATCAGGGCAGGAAAGTCTGTAAGACTCTTATCTCCAGTTAACCACCACAAAACCAGAAGTGGTGCTGTGGCTCAAGTGGTAGAGCACTTGCCTTGAACTGACGAGCTGAAGGACAGTGCCCAGGCCCAGAGTTCAAGCCCCAGGACTGACCAAAAAAAAAAAAAAAAAGCAATCCTCTCCATTATTGCTTCCAAATGCCTGTGATTATAGGAGTAAGCTACTGCACCCAGCCCCAGTAGTTAAATCTTGAGTAGCTGAGATTACAGCTCAGTCCCTGAGGAGCTGGGACCATAGGTGCTCAACCACATTGGCTCAATGTTTAATTAATTTATTTTTCTTGAATGTCCGTCAAAATCATTTGAGCATGTGACCAGACATCTGAGGAGTATCCGACAGTGCTCTCGCCAGCCATTACTGAACTTATCTGATGACATTTGGAAAACCTGGACTTTCGCTGATTCTTCAGTTTCCCTGTAGAACTTACTACTCTGCTCCCCACAAAAAAAATCTCCCAGATCTTTTTCTAGCTTCTGGAGAGGAACAGCCCCTCCTCCTCCCCCTCCTAGATGATTCTCCCCCCCCCCCCAGAAACTCATCCTTTATTTACTTTTTGGGAAAAGACTTGTTTGCATATGTAAAACCAGGGCCATGTTGTTTGCAGATGCTGGAGTCCTGCCAGATATTGAATATAAAATGAGTTGAAGCTTTTAAATCATTTTATAAACCTGGACTCAATAGTTTCTTTTTTTAAAAAAATTTTTTTTTTTTTTAAAGAAAAGCCTAAAGATGCCAGGATTGGTTTTCCAATTTAGACATTTTTATTTAGAGTTCACAGTGGCCGAGTTTCAAAGCCACAGAGAATGAGGGGCCAGGAGCTGGGGGAGGAGAGATGATCAAGAGTTAGAAGTGTAGATTGATCACCAACTCAGAAAACACAAATGCAGGCACCGAGTTAAAAATGACCTAACAACAACCCTTATGCCCAAGCTGGGCATTGGTGGCTCATGCTTGCAATCCTAGCTAAGATCTGAGGATCATGGTTCAAAGTCAGCCAGGACAGAAAGGTCATGAGACTTTTATCTCCAATTAACCACCCAAAAGCCAGAAGTGGAGGTATGGTTCAAGGGGTAGAGCACTAGCCCTGAACAAAAATGCCAAGGGAGAGTACCAGGCCCTGAGTTCAAAACCCAGTACCAGCACAAACATTTTCTAAAAAGACCTCCAGTAATACATTCCCATAGTAGCCTTAAGGTCACGGTTTCATTCTCATCTCTCCTTTCAGTGTCTTCTGGGGTAGCTTGGAAGCCATTGTATTGCCTATCAGTGGCTGATAAAGCCCCACACCCTCTAAGACAAAAGGGCAGGAAGTGATAGCCATGTTAAAAGATTATTGTTGACCGCTCTGCATGCTTTCCTTTAAGTCAAGGATATCACCGGATTCTCATTCCTGTCTAGCACTGATACACAGATCACAGCTTCTTATACCAATCATCTGGCCGGAACTAGAAGGTTGAAGTCTTTTCCCAAGTCCATTTTGAAACCTGTTGTTAGATCATCTGCAAATACAGCTGGGAAAAAGATGGAGTTCAGATGGAGTTCAGGCCATTCTTGACCTGTTCCCACACAGACCTGGGCCTTAGGGGTCTGGGTCTAGACCCCCCAAGGGGTAGTAGAAGGTGGGGTGCTTTGGTGTTGCTTTTTTTTTTTTTTTTTTTGGTCTGTTGTGGGGCTTGAACTCTGGGCCTGGGAGCTGTCCCTTAGCTCTCCAGCTCAAGGCGAGCGCTCTACGACTTGAGCCACAGTGCCACTTCCAGTTTTCTGAGTGGTTTATTGGGGATAAGAGTCTCACGGACTTTCCTGCCTGGGCTGGCTTTGGATCACAATCCTCCAATCTCAGCCTCCTGAGTAGCTAAGGCTCAGTATTGGGGGTGCCTCTAAATTACTTCTAAATTACTTAGCCTGAGGGGTACAGCTCGCTGATAGAGCATATATGCTCAGCATGTGTGAGTTTCTTCATCCTGATATGCCCTCTAAATAAAGTAAAACAAAATACCTTGTGTGTCCTTGTTAGGACTTAGTCCTAGCTGTTTTGTTGGTGGTGGTTGTTTTGTTTTTTGGATAATGGACCAATCACTTTTCTCCTATATGTGGGGATTATGAATGAATTTCTTCCTTTATGCAAGCTTGGATCCTATTGTCTATGAGCAGAGACCTCTAATTGGTGCCTCAGAAGTTGCTGGGGTGACAGCTCAAAGGTAGAGCACAAATGGAGCATGTAAAAGCCCCTGGCTTGACTTCCCAGCATCATAAAAGTTGCCCTATGGGTCAAATGGAGCCTGAGAGTAACAGACTTGTCTCTAGGAGTTACCCCTGTTAAGTGTATGTGTGAATCTAGATTGCATTTCTGGGGTAACTCTTCTTTTCTCTATCTAGCTCAGGGCTGGGCATATGTACAATATCCAGTTAAATGGCACTGAATCACATTATCCAGGCCAAGGATCCCCACTAGAAAAAAAGAAAGGAAATACAATGTCATCAAGGGCAAATTAAACCAGAGCCCTCACATCCAAGGCCATGGGTTGAGAGAGGTCGTGGGGCTCCCTGAGGATTGATGGGGTAAGCTTGTGAGTCCAGAGAGCTGCCACAAGGGCGGGGGGCAAGGGGGGAGCAGTTTTTGATTTATTCTACCATGGCCTCTCAGGTCACGGCTTTGGCCATGCCTGGCTGGCTGGCAGGATGCCTACTTGTGTGTTACTCTTGGGGTTATATTTAAACATGTTGCAACACAATACAAACCAGCACCTCATCAGGCATTGTTTCAGGCTTACTTTTTGCTTTTCCTCTCCTTAGAAAAATTGCCTATAGAATCTAATGACCTTTCCAGAAATGTTCTGAAAAAAAACAAAAAAAAATGCTACCACCATTTGAGATCATTCAGATATTTTGAATTTTTTTTTTTTTGTGCCAGTGTGGGGGCTTGAACACGGGTCCTCTTGCTCTCATTTGACTTCAGCTTTTTGCCGGTTAATTGGAAATAAGAGTCTGATGGGTTTTTCTGCCTGGGTTGGCTTTGAACTATGATCCTCAGATCTCAGCCTCCTATGTAGCCAGAATTATAGGTGTGAGCCATCAGCACCCAGCAGATACTTTTTATCCCCTAATTTTTCTAGTTGTACCTTCCTGTATTCTGAAACTCATCCATACATATATGTTTCTTTTTCCTTTCATTCTTGGGTCAGAAATTGGATGGAATTGTCAAGGTCCGGACTGTTCGAGAAGCCCCGTCAGAGTGTGTCTGCCCCCCAGGTAAGCTAAGAGTTCTTTTCTTTAGTCGTTTCTGATGTCAGTGGGCGGGGCCTTTCTTCCTGCTGTCCACTCATAGCTTTACAGGTCACCCATGGGCAAGAGGATGTGTTTCAGGCTAGAGTGTGGAGGACTGTTACAGACCTTCCTCTCATTAGCTAGAGACTCTGCAAGCTAAACTGACTTGATTGATTAGCTGTACTGGGAGAGGGACCAAGAGGAGAATGAGATAATTTAGAATGAAGACATTGGTTTTAACACTGTGGGCAGAGCTCTTTCAGATACAGGGCAGAGTCTCTTCCGTCTGGCTTGTTGGTTTGTTTGCTTGTGGTTGTTTTTGCTTTCATTTCTTTTGATGTAGGCAGAGAAAGGGACCAGGAAACTCACAAGTCTGGATTTTGCAAATGATTGGCTCTGTCTTGTGTTTTTCTGGTGTGGCTCAGGAGCGCCAGGAATAAAGCCAGGATTTGTGGATTCCTAACCCATGTAGCTCAAATGCAGATTTATCTAACAGATCTTCTGGTTGTCTTTAGGGAACTTTCTATGGACCACAATTGAGCATTCGGTGGTGAGCTCTACTCCTGGTATTTGCAGGGTTGGAATAACTCTTGCTCAGGATAATGTGTAATACCAGTGAGCGAGTAAAGAGCTATAATGTGGCTAAGCAGTCCTGGCATGCTGGAGGAGATGGTTTTGGTTACCTGTTCCCAGAGCATGGGAGCAGAATACAGTGCCCCTTGTCCTCATTGTCACTCCTATTAGCCAAGTGCTTGCCATGTCCCAGCCCATTTCAATGGGTCTAGGCTCAGAGATCACTGCCAGCCCAGGCCTGAGCTATTCCATGGCAAACGCAGATCTCATGGTGGGAAGGGAGAGGATTTTCTGGCTGAGCTCTAGCTAGAATCTCTGTTCTAGTAAGAGGAGGAAGGATGTGACAAATAATGACACCATGAGCAGGTTAGTAATTCAGAAATTGCAGTTTACACAGGGGAAACTTAGACTGATAAATGAATTTTGGGATGAGTTACAAAATGGGTCAAATGGGAACAATCCATCTTTTCGTTGGTTTTCTGAGTGCTGAGTTAGACGTTCAGCCAGCTCTCCACATCATGGCATGCACTTCGACAGATGTTGGCTTATAACCACCTTGGATTCAGCCATCTGGGGATTCAAGGTATCAGCAACGAAACGTTGAATTCATATTGAACATGTGTGTACTCTTTTTTATCATGACTTTCTGAAAACTAGAGTTTACATGTCATGTGCATTGTACTAGGTATTATAAATAATGTAGAGACTATTGAAGTCTATGGGAAAAGGTGCATGAATGATGTGCAAATGTAACCTCTTTTCATATTGGGAACTTGGACAGCTGTGTATGTGTATGTGTATGCATGCATGTTTGTGTGTGTGTGTGTGAGAGAGAGAGAGAGAGAGAGAGTGTGTGTGTGTGAGTGTGTACTGGGTTAGGAGAACTGGCTAGAAGCAATCGCCTATAGATACCAGGAGAACCTGGACATTCATGTGATTTATATATGTTTGTTTTTAAACTGGGAGTCACAACCATTCACATTAAAGCTCCTTATCATTTTCTAGGCAGTAGTTTTGAACTTGTGGAGAAGAATAAAAAAGCTGTTTCTGTTTGTAGATGTGGCCTGGGTGGCAGTGTGTAATAAGTTTCTTGTTGTGGGTTAGTACCAGAATGGTCCAAATCCCAAAGACAGAGACAGATGGAGAGAGGAGTGTGTGACCCAGGGTTCTTGAATAAGTCAGAACTTATATCAAATCTTGGGTCTCTCTTTCTAACCATAGGGATGCTCTCCTCATTCTCCTTTCCCTTCGCCTTTTCCTTCCCTTCTTCTGATGCTGGGGATCAAACCCAGACCCTCTTTTATACAGGGCTGGTAAGTACTCCACCACTGAGCTCCACCCCTAGCCCACTGTGAGAGCTTTGATTGGATGTGGCAACAATGTTGG
Organism: Dipodomys ordii; assembly: GCF_000151885.1. Classification (NCBI taxonomy): domain Eukaryota; kingdom Metazoa; phylum Chordata; class Mammalia; order Rodentia; family Heteromyidae; genus Dipodomys; species Dipodomys ordii. Next base: position 3,095,561 of record NW_012267351.1, read on the forward strand.
AGTTGGTCCTGGACCTATTGGAAGTCATGGAGCAAGCACACGTCAAGACAGTGACCTGCAAGCTGTCCTGTGGCCTGTCCAGTATCCCTCTGTGTCTGGGCAGAGGAAGGAGATGCTGAGTGGCTGACAGAGGCTCAGGAAGAAGTGATGGAAGCTAACTAAGGAGCTGAAAGCCTGCTGGGGAAGTCTGGACAGTTTTGAACACACCATGCATTCCACGAAGCAAAACATTCACTAGCTTTTCCATGTTAGATTTTAGCAGTAAATACACAGAGTTGAGCTTCTCTCCTAGCCAAATTCCTAGCCAAGAGGATTTCGCCATTGATGGTATTTTAGAAGACTGGAGAAGTAACCCTTATCAGCAAGTCTTTGATTCAGAAGGTGACTGAGCGCGCCTCATCCTTCTCTTTCCATCATGAAGAATCTTTTTAAGCACGGTGCTGGGTACGAGGGACCAAAAAAAAAAATAGGACACGACCTCACAGTTTGGCAACTCTTTGGGTGTACAGCGGAAAAACGCACGATCTCCCCCCCCCCTCCCGATCTGGCCTCCTGCCTCGCTTGAAGGACCTTTTGTTTTGTTTTGTTTTGTTTTCCTCAATGGGAATTGTGGTTTTTAGGATTGCAGCTCTCAGGATTTCAACATTTTAGGAGTTCAGTCTGGGGATTATGATTTTGGAAGATTTTGATATTTAGAGATTTTTAGACTTGGGGGTGGGGAGGGTGTAATCCTTTGGGGATTTCCACATTCGGGATGAGGACTTTTAGCTTTGTGTCTTATGGCACAATTGAGCTCACAACTGAGCTTGGGAGTGGGGGTCAGAACCTCTCCAACCTGTGGAGACACACTGAAACTCCTCATTCTGGTCAACCAAGGCTGTTTTTCATTGGTCGTAGTACATGTGGTCTGTACGGCCCAGGAAAGGGCCTGGTGTCCTCATCAGAACCTTCTGCCCACCCTTGTCCCTTGTTCTTTTCTACCTGTCATTTGGAGTCTGAGCTCTCCCTGAAGACCCCAATCTTTTAGCCATATAACTCCCCCCCCCCCACACACACCCAGCCTAGTGGACTGGCACATGCGCTCCCAGTGTCCAAAAGAGGACAGAGGCCCTTTTCTGTTACTCCTTTCTTCTCAGCAGACTCTGATCAAAAAGCCCCACAGACTTCTGGAGTCTGGAAACTTAGACCACCCTCTGTAGCTTCATCCCCCGTCTGATCTGAGATACGGACAGATCCCTACCCCAGTTCCTTCCCACGACCCAAGGAGACAGTGTAATCTATTGTCAGATCTTTGCAGTAGCGGGCAGATAAGCCAGGCTAGGGAGAGGCCATGCTTCTTCTGTATGTCGCCTATTGTGAAGGGGCTGGAAGACCAGGCTGGAAGATGGTGAGTTCCTGGGCCCAAGTCCATGGTGCGGGTGACTGGCAGGGCTGTGTCCCCAGCCAGCTCTGCGACCTCAGTGGAGTGCTTGTCATTGAGTTTTGTACCCTTTGTCTAGAAAATAACATAGTGGATTGAATTGTGTTCTCCTACAAGATAGATCCAAGTCCTAGCCCTAGTGTCTGAGAAAGTGATCTGATTTGGAAACAGAGTCCTTTTGTTGTTGTTTGTTCCATTACTGAGACATTAGCTTGAACTCAGAGCCTAAATGCTGTCTGTCCCTTAGCTTTTTCACTCAAGGTAGTGCTCTTCCATTTAAGTCACATCTCTGTTTTTTGGCTTCTTAGTGAGAAATTGGAGATATGAGTCTCACAGACTTTCCTGACCAGTCTGGTTTTAAACATCAGTCCTCAGAACTCAGCCTCTTGAGTAGCTAGAATTACACACATGAACAACCAGTACCCAGCCAGTAAAACATTCTGTGAGTGGTCTTCACCATCCACGCTGTCCAGCGTTGTGACCAGGACATGTGGCTAGTGAGCCTCTGAGAAGTAGCATATGTGACAGAGAAACTGAACTTTACAATCTTATTTCATTTTAATGGATTTTAATTGAAATTACCATTATCTGCCTAGTGGCAGCTAAATGAAATTGCTCAGCCCTGTTTGGAGGTAATGCATGCATACAAATGCTCCTCATTTGAATGATGGTCTGACATTCCCAATCAACCTCATTAGAAGTTAAAAATATCCCAAACGAGAGAAACACTCAGAATCCTTGTGTTAGCCACAGTTCATCGACACTTAACACAGAGCCTATTTTATAATCAAGTGTGGACTTGCTCATGTAATTCATCAAACAATGTGTTGAAAAGCAAAACCAGAGTAGTCGTGTTTGTGGATTTTTGCACTACAGTAAGAATTGAAAAATTCTGAGTCAAATTGGGGACTAGTGGTATATCAATGAATAGCTCCATTGTTGGTGTGTTTTTGTTTTTGAAATGGTCTGCTCCAGATCACATATCAGAAAATAGGTGCTAACACTTTTTGGGGGGTCAGTGTTGGGACCCTCTCACACTGTTGGGATGTCCTGAGATGTACTTGGTTAGTGCCCTGGAAAGACTTTGGGTTGTTTCCTGTCCTGTGACCTTACAGGCCATCCTGCATCTGTTCTGTGTTGGAAAGGACAGCTTTGCTCTATTGGCTTGTTTTCTGACGATCCCTATGACAGGGCCTGGGGTTGTAATGAAATGGAAAGATAAGGCCCCTCCGTTCGTGGGGGAAGCCAGCCAGGTTGACTTTGGAGCTGGATCTATGGGTTATGTCACACAACCCTGGCCTACACCGTGCTGTGACCAGTCATGACACACAAGTGTTCTTCCTTTGTGAGTGTCAGAGCCTGAGAGCCCTGCATTCAAATGTTAACTTTCACTTAATTAGCCACCAGGGGGTCCCATACTGGTGTAATAATTTGAGTTCATTCCATCTTTGAAGCGTAGCATCAGAATATTGATTCATGTCTGATCATCCTTCATGGAAAAAAAAATGTAAAAGGAATTTCAGCATGTCACCTAACCAGAAGTAGCAAGGGGCAGAGGCAGAGCCAGCTTGAGGTATGTCTGGGCTCAGGGGCCAGTCATCACCCAGCTATCCAGGCACTGCTTTCAAATAGCTTTATTTTGGGGTGCTTGCTCCTTGAGAAGGTGGCTACCAGCAGATACAGTGAGGTTCCACTTGCTCAGCCTCCCCAGCAGATAGAGTAACACCTTCCTTAGTAGCCCCAGAATTGGAGAATGGGGATATTATGGGTTGAACTGTCCCAACTTCATATGTTGAAGTACTAACCCCCAGGCCTCAGGAAATGACTGTAGTAAAAATAAGTATTTAAAGGCATTAATGAGACCTATTAGTGGGTCTTCACAGAAAGACATTTGGAACACACACACACACACACATACACACAGGACCACATGAAGACACAGTAACCCACAAGCCAAGAGAGAAGCCTGAGACAGAACCAATCTGATGATGGCAAGATCTTGGATTTGTGCCCTGTGGAACTCTGAGAATATACAATCCTGTTTCTGGGATTCCCAGTCTGTGGTACTTGTATTTGTTTATTTTTTGTGCTGATACTGGGGCTTGAACTCAGAGCCTGGGTGTGGTCCCTGAGCTTTTGCACTCAAGGCTAGTTAATATTCTACCATTCTAGTCACAGCCCCATCTTCAGTTTTTTGCTGGTTCATTGGAGATAAGAAACTCGTTGATTTTACTGCCTGGGTTAACTTCAAACCATGGTCCTCAGATCTCAGCCTCTTGAGTAGCTGGGATTACAGGTGTGAGCTACTCATGCCCTGCTTTGTATTACAATTTTTTTTTGCCAGTCCTGGAGCTTAAACTCAGGGCCTGGGCACTGTCCCTAAGCCTCTTTGTGCTCAAGGCTAGTGTTCTACCACTTGAACCACAGCGCCACTTTGGCTTTTTCTGAGTTGTTTATTGGAGATAAGAGTTTCATGGACTTTCCTACTCCATCTGGCTTCAAACCATGATCCCCAGATCTCAGCCTCCTAAGTAGCTGATTGCAGGCATGAGCCACTGGCGCCTGGCTTCTGTATTGCTTTTTTAATGACAGCTGTAGCATACCCTTGCAGGAAGTTGTTGTCTAATGACAAGAATGAGGACATCCTGGAAATGAGCAGCAGCAACGTTGGTGCAACACGGAATGTGCAGAGTGCCATGGGACTGTGTGTGCATGTTTCCAGCTTACGATGGGGTTGCATACTGAAAAACACAGTTTGTGCCCCTGAAGGGTCAGTCCTGTTGATCACATGGCTGAGGGGAGCATCGGGAAGGAGGAACTGCCACATCTTGCTAGCCTGGGCCAAGATCCAAATTCCACATTCCACCTACAGTTTCTACTGAATGCATGCTGTGCTTCTGCGTGATCATAAAGAGAAACTCTAAGCCAAACCATGCTAAGTCGGCGTCTCTCTGAACATGAAAATGATCGCAATGGCCAGTTTCATGCTATATTTATTTTCCCATGATTTTTTAAACCCAGCATTGACCTTGATTTGCCATAGCCTGGAGAATAGAATGCACTGATTGCCCAGGTCTGGATCAGGTGACTGTTCTTGGAACTAAGGGACAGTTGACGCCATGAGAAATATGTGGTTACCCTAAGAAAATTGGGGTGCTGTTAAACACACACAAACAATGGAGGCCTCCGGGGACATTTGCTAGTTGGGGACTGTCAGAAGATTCTGGATTCCACCAAAGATTTGCCTCCACTGCCAGCACTCAGGCTGTCTTATCCTCTGTGGAATTTGTCCCAAAGACAAGGACATATCAAGGACATCAAGTCTGAACTCCGACCACCTGGCTCAAATTCTGTCACCTACCAAGCCTATAACCTCAGGTGGGTTATGTATTCTCTCTGGGCTTCAGTTTTTCCCTCTGCAAAGTGGGTTTCTGGTTGTGCCTACCTCAGAGGACTGTTGGGAGAATTGAAAGAGCTGGGACCAGGCTCCACATCATTTGCTGAGAATGAGTTTCTTTGTGATTACTGTGAACGCAGATTCATCCTCCTGCAGCCAGGAGCTGCTGGAAAGGGAAGGAGAGGAGGTTGGCTAGGCATCTTCTAGAAGGGAAGAACAAAGTCTTGGCACACTTCACTGGCATGTTCTCTAGGAAATAGGTGAGAAATGCAGGTACACAGGAGCAAGAACTAGGCAGGAAAGGTGCTCGTGTGGCCTGAGGGCTCTCCTCAGTTTCAGAAGACATCCGGCCCAGCCTAGCACAGCTTCGGCCTTGTTTCTAACTTGGCTCAACCTGTCCTGGACATTATTAGGAACTTTCCAGAAGAGTAGTAAGCCTCCTCATGGCCTTATGCCCTTTTGTTTCTTTGTATAATATTCCAGAGACATGTGTGGTTTCCAAATGATTTGTACTGTGCTCGAAGTGCTGGGGAATTTTCTAGGAGTTAAGAAACAGATTCATCAAGGACTAGAAATTCCCTGCTCAGGAGAAATGTCTGGAAGTTTGAGCTGAGATGTAAACCCTACTGAAGAGAAGAAGATAAGCATCATAGGGAAATGACACAGAGCCCAAGATGTTTCTAGAAAATGCCCTTGAGCAGAGGTAATCCAAGTCACTGGGGTTCATCTTGGTCAGCTTGGTCAGCTTGGGGAAGGAGACTTGGGCTTTTAGTACTTTGAAGAAGTTATCTTCTTTGTTTGCTTTGTTTCTATCAGTTGTGGGGCTTGAACTCAGGGCCTAGGTGCTGTCCCTGAGCCTCTTTGTGTTTAAGACTAGCACTGTACCACTTGAGCCACAGTGCCACTTTCAGTTTTGGAGTGGTTAATTGGAGATAAAAGTCTCATGAGAACTTTTCTGCCCCAGCTGGCTTTGAACCACGATCCTCACATCTCCGCCTCCTGAGAAGCTAGGATTACAGGTGTGAGCCACCAGTGCCTGGCAGAAGTTATCCTCTTGGCTTGGAGAGTTGTTTAAAATGTTACAGGTGCCACTGGTATTAAATCTCAATTGACTTCATTTTATAGCGAAATTGAGTGGCAGGTATCTTATGATGTCAGATTGCACCAAATTGAAGGAGATAATTTGTGTGTGGAGGAGGGATGTGTTTTTGTTTTTCTTTTTTTTGTGCCAATTCAGGACTTCTCTGTCTCTCTAGCTTCAGTCTCTGCCTCTCAAGGCTGGAAACTTACCATTTGTGCCTCACTTTCACTTCTAGCTTTTTTTTTTTGCTGGTTAATTGGAGATAAGCATCTTTTGGATTTGTCTGCTCAGGCCGGCTTTGAACCTCAATCCCCAGATCTCAGCATGATTATCTGTAAGATTAGACATAAGGTTACAGGCAAGAACCACCTCTTTATTTATTGGTGCCAGAATTCTCTGGAGCATGGTCTTATTTTCAGTTTCGAGGTTCTACGATGAGTGGATTGTTTGTTTCATTCATTCATTCATTTTCATTTTCAGATTCCATACCCAGTGCACGTGAGTCCTGTGGGCAGTGTAAAGATGGTTAGCAACAGTTTGCTATGGATGCAGTTTTTAGAAACAAGAAACATACAGGACTAAGAACAAGAATAGGAGAGCAAGATGGCCCCAGGGAGGAGTACCTGGACGGAGGAGGTCCTTCCCAGGGACAATAACAGGTGGGCAGGAGTTTGGAGACTGGTGGGTCTGTGTGTTAGCCAGCTGGGATAGGAACATGACTCCCTAAGATATGCCATTCTGAGCAGAGGCAAAGGCAACTCCTTGGTAGGAACGTGCTGTGGAGGCGAAGGTGAGTCCAGGGTGTGGGGGGATTTGGCTGTATTCCATGGGACACAGTTGACGGTTTCTGAGTGGACTTCAGCTTTAAGAGGAAAGCTGTAGAAGCAGCCCTGAGGACAGGCTGGATGACAGATGTGATTTTGACAGAGAGACCCATTGAGAAGGATGTGCAGGAAAGGCATAGTTTCAGTTTGTCACCGAGGTGGCTCCTGAGTCGTGGGCAGTGGCTAGCCCACGGAGAAGGTTGGTAAATACTTTGTCAAGTACGAAGGGCTCACGGGGACTTGAGTGGGGGCATGAGACTTGAACCGGGAATAGCTGTGAGGGACAGCAGACCACAGGGTAGACAAAACTTCCCCAACAGGATGGATGGACATGGGAGGGGACACTGCAGGCCTGGGGGTTAAGGGGAGGAGGGTAGCAAGAGGAGGAAGGGAAGAGATGGGAAAACACTGACCAGAAACAGGAAACCCCTCACGAGGAGGCCATTTGGAAGAGAACATGGTAAGCAAACTAAATTGTAAAGGCCACTGATGAATGGAAAAACAAAATAATTACAAGCTCTCTCTTCAGATATAGCCTAGCTGCTCTAAATCTATTAATTATCAGATGCACCCTGGGTACTGTATGGAAGGATCTTGAAATTGAACTGTTTTGACCATGGGAATTTGGAGATTTTTTTTCTTGTGACCACCAGAGGGAGCCCACTATATTTATGAAATTCTATAGAAGAACAAGACTCCAAAAAAAAAAAAAAAAAGTGGCGGCAGGGTGGGGGTGGGGGGAGAGTAGTTAATGTATAGATATTTAAAGATCACTAGAAAACACAAAAGGGCAGTGAGACACAAAGCTAAGCACCTACTTGGATGTTTTTGTTTTTGTTTTTTTCCTCTAGTGAAATGAAAGACCCCTCTTGCCCCCTCCCTTGGATTTTCCAGATGGTTCTAGAATCAAGTGGTTTGCTGTTACTGTCAGGAGATGATGATGATGATGGTGATGATGGTGATGATGATGATGATGATGATGATGTGAAGGGTAAAATATCCATTGGAAAGCACATTTCCTGCAAACATATTATTTCTCTATAATCTAGCACTTAGTGAACACGCTCTGGTTTACTTGTAACTGTGGGGTAATGACCTCAGCTCATTCATCTCTGTACCACCTTTTGGGTGACAGGTGCAGCCTGCCTCAGGGTGGTGTCGTGTAGCTTTGTACACTGGGATGAAGTGTCCCATGTCTCAGAAACTTGTTGGCAGGCTGGCTTTCTCCGGCTGAGTCCCAGGATAGTGATAATGCCCAGCTTCTGACTTGGTATCTTAACTCAAGTGCAGTCTAGGTAGGCGGAAGACAGAAGTACAGTGGGTACTTTAAAATGCCCTGTTAGAAATGGACTTTGAAAGTGCATTTTCCACATGGAAACAAGCCCTGAAATCCCAGACTAGAAAGTAGTGTGTCTCAGCCAGCCAGAGAGCCTGGGGCATTGTCTGGAGACATTTTGTAGCCACAACTTGGGGAGTGTTACAGATATCTTGTTGGTTGTTGGCCAAGGGTGCTGCTAAGCACCCTACCATGCCCAGGACAGCACCACCCCAGGAGTTGCCCAGCTACAAATGAAATGAAAGTTGGGTGCTTTTCTCTGCTTGAGATTCAAGAAGGTAATCTTGTCAGTAGTCCAGATTGAAGGCCCTGCTCAGAGGGGTTGGTGCCCTGGGCTAAGGCTATAGCTCTGTGCTGGGGTTCCATGCTGAAGTCCTCCACAGGTTTAGGGAGAATTCCTGGCTTCATCCCCAGCACCACAAAAGCAAATAAATGCAGCTTTTCCTGGGACACTGTGAGCGTAAAAGCTTAGATTTTCTGTGTAGGAAGGAAGGAAGGAAAGGAAGGAAGGAAGGAAGGAAGGAAGGAAGGAAGGAAGGAAAGGAAGGAGGGAAGGAAGGACACATGAACGGATGGAAGGAAGAAAGGAAAGAAGGAAGAGGAGGGAAATGGAAGGATGGATAGATGGATGGGTGGATGGAAGGAAGGGAGAGGAGGGAGGACAGATGGGTAGATGGAAGAAAGGGAGGGAGGAAAGACAGATCGATGGAAGAGAGGAAGAAGTAAGGAACAAAGGAAGGAAAGAAAGAAGGATGAATAGATAGATGGAAGGCAAGGAGGAAAAAAGGAAGGAAAAAAGGGACAAATGAAGGATGGGAGGGAGGAAAGGAGAAAGGAAGGAAAGATGAATGGATGATCCTCATTATATCGTGAGTCAGAAAAACACTCTGTCCACTGAACTACTGAACACCATGCTTAAGAGCCAAGGGTTCAAGTGGTAGAGCGCTCACCTTGAGCTGAAGAGCTGAGGGACAGCGCCCAGGCCCAGAGTTCAAGCCCCATTACCGACACAAAAAAAAAAAAAGTTAAAAAAAAAAAGAGCCAAGGATGCTGGGAGCCTTCATTTCTCATATGATGAAGCTCGCTGCTGCTCAGGAAAAAAGCGGGAAGCCAAGCAGCAGTGACTGCAAGGCACTGTCTCCAGGGAATGAGAATTGGGTGCTTCTCTCTGCTTGAGATTCAAGAAGATAATCTTGTTGACCAAACCCAGAACTGTCCCCCCCCCCCACATCTACTTCTCAGCTGGGGGCTTCTGTGGGAAGGCTGGAGGAAATCCCACCTCCTCCATCGTACCAGGATGTCACAAGAGTAGAGAAGAGAGTCCAGGTTGGGATGCAAATGGGCTGGGCATCTGCGCCACCTGTGAACTCCAGGAGCTCAGACAAAGTCACTTCGGGCTCCTTGAGTTCCCTCCACTGCTTTGTAGGCTAGCAGCAGCAGTTTTAAGCCCTTTTCTTGCATACCATACTAGTGTTTCTCTAGGGATCCACCAAAGTCTCTCCCAGCCCCCGACACCCACTGTTTCTTAGAAGACTACATGTGGATGGGGCTGCTCCCTCATGAGGTCCTGGTGTGCCGGACACTGATGGGCCCAAAGTGGCCTGTTGCCTGCCCGTTGCTTTAGAAGCTACTGGAGCTACTGCATGCTGGCTAGCATAGGAAAAAGTTCAAAGCTTCGGAGGCTGAGGCTGCCAGGGAGGTATGGGGGTACCTTAACAAGAACAGTTAACAGAGGAAGATCTGCTGCAGAGTGGAGCAGAGGTTGGCGGTGTCCCCATTTAGTAACTCAAAGACTATATTTTAGCCCGGTGCCAATGGCTCATGCCTGCAATCTTAGCTACTCTGGAAGCTGGGATCTTTGGACTAAGGTTCAAAGCCAGCCTGAGCAGCAAAAATCTAAGAGGCTCTTCTCTCCAGTTACACAGCAAAAATCTGGAAGTGGAGGTATGGCTCAAGTGGTAAAGCCCTGGACTTGCAATTCAAGCAAGCCTCATTACACACACACACACACACACACACACACACACACATGAATTCACTTTATTTTTTATTTATTATGATACTTGCACAGGGCCTTGTGCATGCTAGGCACTACTGTATTGCTGAGCTATACCCCCAGCCCTGGGAATGTACTTTCGATCACGTGTAGAGCCCGCCAGAGCCCCTGCGGGTGGTGACCTAGAGGCTGAGCAGGAATGCCTTTGAACTTTGTCACTAAGACTGGACAGGGCCCACGCTGAGCCTCACTGCCCTTCCCTGGCACCTGGCCTGGCTCACAGATGGCAATGAAGTCAGACCCCACGTGCTGCAAGGTCATTTGTACTCGGCAGCAAGGTATTTATTACTTGTAATTGTGGGTTCTGTAGCACTTCAATGAGGGTTCTGGCTCTCCATCTTACCACTTTCCCTGGGTGGAGGCTGGAGGGGGCCAGGTTCATATCCAGAGAGGTGGGGCATAGCTGCTCAGGGATGGCTGCTTTCTGCTCTGCCAATCTCTAGGCAGAACTTAGGCTTGCTTTCCCAGAGGGCAGGGGGAGCCTGGTGCTAATGGCTCATGCCTGGAATCCTAACTACTCAAGAGGCCGAGATCTAAGGATCAAATTTTGAAGCCAGCCTGGGCAGGAAAGACCCCTTGATCTTAGATCCCAGCTTTCTGAACTGTGTAGACTAAATATTGGTTGGAAGCTATGCACTCTCTAGTGTTTTATTATAGCAGTATACATGGACTAAGACAAATCGTTCTGTGGGAGGAGGTGGAGGTGATGGAGGGGTGGGTTTGAGATTTAGGGACCACAGGTATGTTGATGTCTGCCCACATCCACCAATGGCAGTGGTTCATCTCCTCAGGCTTTGTGAGAGGGAGAGGAGGTAGAGAATGGCCAAATAGTAGTATATGCCTGTAGTTGCTGCTTCTTTTTTTTTTTGGTTGGTCGTGGGACTTGAACTCTGGGCATGGGTGCTGTCCCTCAGCTCTTCTACCACTTGAGCTACAGCGCCACTTCCGGTTTTCTGGTGGTTTATTGGAGATAAGAGTCTCACGGTCTCTCCTGCCCGGGCTGGCTTTGAACCGCAATCCTCAGATCTCAGCCTCCTGAGTAGCTAGGATTACAGGCGTGAGCCACCAGCGCCCGGCTAGTCGCTGCTTCTTAAGGGGCAGAAAGATCATTTGAGCCCAGAAGTTCAAGACCAGCCTGAGTGACACTGCAAGATGCTCTCTCAAAAAATAAAAGACAATTACCAGAACTATGCTTGTTAAAATGATAGATTCCACATCCCTTCTTAGAAGCTTAGCTCCAATTTCTTTTTAAGACCCCACTCATTCCCCTCTCTCCAGGCATCCGATCCTACGCCCGGGGCTGTAAATATTCCATCAGTTTTGTTTGCTTTCTGTCAGGCCATTTTTTTGTGTGTGTTTAAACACATGCACACATTTTCATCTTTACAGAAGTAAAATAATATATGATCTAATGTATTTTTAAGCATTTATTCTGACTTCACAATACAACTCTAAATCCTGAGATGATCCGGTCCTTGTCTCCAAGGATCTAGGCACACCCTTTGAATGTGATGTCATCTCTAGAGGGCTTGTCAGCCTAATCCAGGGCAAGTACTACATACAGCATTGTTCAGTTGCATCATTTAGGGACAGTGACAAGAATGAAAAAAAAATTGATGGTGCAAGCTGGGCACCACTGGCTCAACACCTCTATTCTTTGCTACTCATGAGGCTGAGATCTGAGGATTGCAGTTTGAAGCTAGGTCTGGGAAGAAAGTCCATGAGATTCCTATCTCCAGTTAACACCCCTCAAAAGCTGAACGTGGAGCTGTGCCTCAAGTGGTAGAATGCTAGCCTTGAGCACAAAAGCTAAGGGAGAAAACCTAGGTCCTGAGTTCTAGCTCCCATACCAGCCTCTTTGTCCCCCAAACTGGAAAAATAAAACTGTCTATGGTACATAGTTAGTACAGATGCAGTTTTTCTCTCTGGATATTTTCATTGCACTGTGCTTGAATCTCTGGATAAAGAACCCTAGGACATGGTTTGCTATACCTATGTGTAGGGTACCATTCACCTACGGTGCATGGTGAGATCATGGATCCTATACCCAGTTACACAGAGCAGGGTCTCCCCCTCCCACTTTCCCCTCCAGAGCTCTAGCTTCTTCTCTTCCTACCTTCCTGGGATTTTGCCATATTTTCTTCCACACCAGTGCAAAAGGCTCCTGCTTGATTTCCAACTCCTCGGACTGCCATCCTCTGTTCTTTGTCTTCTCAGCCTGATGAAGGTCTCAGCTCCCAGCTCCCAGCTCCTAGCTAGGGGTCTTCCTTGGGGAAGGCAACTCACAATAGAGATAGTGTGTGTCTCTATTGTGTCACTGTTTCTCTTCCTCTGCCTCATTAGGGTTAGAAACCTTTTTTTTTAAAAAAAAAAAATCAAAATGTAACTGACTTCATACAAGAATACAGATCTTGTTTCTAGCTTGATGAATTTCCACCAGCAGAGCACCCCATTCTAAGTCAAGAACCTGTGCAGATCAGCTCTGCCATGGGCTCCCCAAATGTTTCAAGGACAGCCCTGGTCCAACTGTCTCACATAAGAGCCCACTTTGGGCTGGATGCCGGTGGCTCACACCTAGAATCCTAGCTAATCAGGAAGTTGAAGGTCATGGTTCAAAGTCAGCCCAGGCAGGAAAAGTCCATGAAACTCTTTATCTCCAATGAACTACCCAAAAGCCAGAAGTTGAACTGTGGCTCAAGTGGTAGAGAGCTAGCTTTGCGGGGGCGGGGAGAAAGCCAAGTAAGAATACAAGTTCCTGTGTCCTGTGTTCAACCCCCCCCCAGTACTGGCACAAAGAGAGATTATATGTTTTAAAATCTGTCCTATGATGTGTCTACATCTTCTTCCTTCTACCTTCTTCCTTGTCAAAACAAAGCATGGCACAGATGACTAGTGCAATGATACTGTATGTTCCTGGATTAAATCCCACAAGAACGAGAGATGGCAGATTCAGGTTGTTCACTTGATTGGGGAACTTTGCTCTGTCTTCATGGAGAGATGGCCTGATGCGCTCATAAAACACATCATGGATGGGTAGCCTGTTTGTGTTCTCTGGAAGAATTTGGAACGAGCGTTGCTTTTTCCTAACTCTTTGGGAGAATTCACTGGCACAAACATCCAGGTCTAAGATTTTCTGTAGGCTTAAAGAAGTAATTGTTGTTTTAAGTAGCTACAGGACTCTGCTTCAATCTCAGAACGGCATTATAAAGATAGTGTTCACATATTCTACAATGTATATTCTTCTTTATTTTTGCGGGTTGTGGGACTTGAATTCAGGGCCTGGGTGTTGTCCCTGAGCATTTTTTGCTCAAGGCTAGCACTCTACCACTTTGAGCCATGGTGCCACTTTTTCAAATTTTGATTATATATTTAAAATTTTTTAAAAATTGTTATTATAAAGGCGAGGTATAGAGGGTTTGCAGTTACAAAAGTCAGGTAAAGAGTCCATTTGTTTTTGGACAATATCACCCCTTTGCTTGCTCCCTTCCAGCTATTCACTCACAAGTTATATTCCTAAAGCATGTGATTTAGTATTATTTTGCAGAACTAGGAATTACCCAGGATTCCACACATGCAGGCAGGTGCTCTACCATGGAGCTGTACCCCTAGCCTGATATATTTTTTAGAATATTCAGAGTTGGGCACATCACCAAAATCACTTTTAGAATGTATCATGGCCCCACAGAGAAACCCTGGGTCCTTGGACCATCCTTCTCCGACCCCCTGCCCCTTTAGCATTCCCTACCCTGGCCATCATTAATTCACTTTCTTCCATGACCTATGTACCCAGCATGGAGATTTCACTTAACTGGAATTATGCAATGTGAGAACTTTTGTGTCTGGCTTCATGTATGTACTTGGTACAATGCTGTCATGACTCACACATGTGGTAGCATGTGTCCATGGTCCATTATTTTTCATGGCTGAATGGTATTCCGCTGTATGGATATACCACAGTTTGTTTACCCCTTCATTGGTTGGTGGACATTTGGATTGGCCGTTATGAATCGTGCAGCTAGAACTTTCTGGGACAAGATTTTATGGGGACAGATGGTTTTGTTTCTCTTGGGTAGACACCTAGGAGCAGAATTGATGAGTTCTGTGCTTCATTATTTTTTTATTGCCAAACCATATAATATGGAATACCAAAGTGGATGTAGCAATGGTCTCATTACTGTTATTTAGTACATGCACTTTGCAGTGAAGCAAAGTAGGCTTTGTTACTCAAGGTATAGCTTTCGGGGGCTGAGGGGTATCTCAGAGGCTGAGTGCAGGTCTAAGGTTCTGGATTCCATTCCCAGAATTCCCCCACCAAAAAAAAATGTGGTTTTTGTACTGGGCCTCAGGCTCTTGCCTCTGGATCTGCAACCAGATTAGAATAGAAACTGGGAATGTTCGGAAAGTTTTATAGGAGTTTGCCCAGCAATTTTGTGTCTGCTGAAACTCATTTTTTTTTAAAGTGGGCAAGTACTTTTTATGTTTTCTAGTTTTTAAATTCTTCTTGTTCCATGACATCATTTTAGTGGACTTTCTTTTCTTAGCAAAAGTACGGGTTCCCTGAGACAAACTGGAAGAGAGAAACAAAACAAAACCAAGGGGCTTTTATGCGAAAGAGGCAAAGCTGGCCTCCCGTGCACCCCGGGTCCACAGGGATCCTAATTTAGGAAGTTGTGGGATCTCTTCAGGAATTGTTGGCAGAGTAGACCTGGTGTGTGTTGGGGGAGGGGAAACCCTGAGGACTAAGGGGAGCTTTGGGGCTGGAGGAGGGTGGAGGGGGGTTACAGATCCTCTTGTGATAACTATGATTGCCATATAGATAAAGTGGCCTAGACACACGGTGGTATATTATTTAGCACAAGAAAAGAAGGAAATAGGACTGTGGGCATGGCCTAGTATGCACAAGGCCCTGGGTTCAATCCCCAGTACTGACAAGCAAAGGGGAAGGAATTCTGACACACACCTCCATGTGGATGAGCCTGGATGTCACTCACTGACCGAGTGAATTCAGCCAGTCCCAAAAGGGCCAATACTGTCCCGATTTGGGGGTCTTGAAGGTCACATGCATAGGGACAGAGATGCTGCTGGGGGGAGGGGAGTCTGGGGGAGTGGGATCGGAAGCATCTGTGGAATAGAGGAGGAGGATGGCTCTGCAGTTGATGGCTGTGGTGGATGCATCTCAGTTCAAGGCCAGCCTGGGTATAAAAGTTTGAGAGAGGGGGCTGGGAAGGTGGCTCAGTGGTAGAGCACTTGCCTTGCATGCTCGAGGCCCTGGGTTCGATTCCTCAGCACCACATAAGAAAAAAAAAAAGTTTGAGAGACTTCATCTCACTCAGAGGCTGAGGGCAGGAACAGCAAATGAGAGGATCTGTAGTCCAGCCTGGTCCAGGCATAAAGGGAGACCCGACCTTGAAAATAACCAAGGAGCTGGGGCTCAAGTGGTAGAGAACCTGTCTAGCAAGCACAAGGCCCTGAGTTCAAGCCCCAGTTCTTTTTTGTCTGTTTTTGTTTTTAAAAAGACCCACCCCCCACTTGTTCAATTCATTGATGCTAGTAACTAAACAATAACAATAATTGAAAAGAAGAGAAAGCGAGCAGGCAGCCACGCATGTGCTCGTGTTCCTTGTCGCTGGCCACGACTCCAGAGAAGCCACAAGAAGCCATCACCAAGATAGGCCCCTGGACCTCCACCTCCAGGATCAGGACAAAACCTGAGTGAATAATGAGTGCGAGTAGTTGAGAAGGAATGTGTGTGTCCGCATACGCGCATGTGCAGAGCTGAAAGTAGAATCCAGGGCTTTGCATGCACCAAGCACATGCTCTACCATCGAGCCCCAGCCCCAGCCCAAAAGAACAGCACAACTCGTCACAAATAAAGGACAAGAGTTTCAAGAAGGCACATAAGCTGAACATGGTGGTCCACACCTGTAGTCCCAACACTTGGAAAGCAGAGGCAGGGGGATTCCGAGTTTTGAGGTGAGCCTGGGCAGTGTTAATGAGCCCTTAGCTCAAAAGCAATATGGAAACTAAAGGGCTGGGCTCGGAGCTCAAGTGGTAGAGTACTTGAAGCATAGGGCCTCCAGTTCCATCACCAGGACTACCAGTCAATCGCCAATCAATCGATCAGGAAGGAAGGAAGGGAAGAAAGGAAGAGGGAGGAAGGGAAGGAGAAGAAAGAGGAAAGGAGGAGGGCTGGAAGGGAGAAGAGGGAGGAGGGAGAGGGGGAAGGAGAAAGATAAAGGGAGGAGGCATGAGAGCTGAGGGTAGACCAGTAGGTAGAAGAAGGCCTAGAGGCAGGAATTGGCACCTCTGGATGAGTGACTGCAAGGAGCTGATTCTGGGAGGGCTCAGGCCCCACATTCCGAGATAAGACATGGTAGCCAAGAATCGTGTTTGCCAAAACTCCAAATGTGTTTCAGCTCTTTCCCCTTGAATTGGGAATTCAGATCTATTTTAAGAAAAAATGACCAGGTGTTTCTGATTGACACTTTGTGTGTGTTTTGTGTGTGTGTGTGTGTGTGTGTGTGTGTGTGATTTCCTGTCCAAGCAGGGCTGGAAGTATTTCATCTTGGCATTTCCATCCCAGGCTGTTGATCTGAGGATCACTTAGCTGGAGCTGGCCCGCATAAGGCCAGCCTGGTGTCTCGGGTCCTGGCTATGCAGAAGGCCAGGCAGGGCCATCTGAGTAGCAGCTCCCAGCTGAAGAAAGAGGCTGGGGGACCGCAGGGGATGCCCTGAGTGTCTGCCGGCTGTAGCTGTGTTGATCGAGGGACACCCAGTTGTCCCCAGCTCTCCCCGGGGGACAAAGTGTCCCCAGGACATGCCTTGCATAAGCCTCTGGCACCACAGCCATTCAGGCTAGCCACTCCCAGAAATAGAACCTGAATAGGAGCTGGCTCCTATTTTCCCCAAGGGAAAGAGAGGACACAGGACAGACTGGTGGGAAGGCCCAGGCTCTTGCTCATAGAAGGAAGGCTAGAGGGGAGTGTTGGGAAGGAATTTAGACACTGTCTATGCAGAGGATGTACCTCTGCCCTTCAGCCCCAGGAGTTTGTGGGTTGTGAGGCCATGGACGGCAGACTCTATAGACAAGGGGCATCTCCCAGGCAGCTGACATGGGGACCTGAGGAGCCATGTGCCTCTGTCCTCGACCACACTATGCCCACATGTGCGTGTTGCCTGGTTTCCATTTTTCTGTGTTGATGAAGCTTTTCCTACAAGCCTTGGACACATTATGGGTTCCACTTGACATTATTAGGCGACATCTCAGGGTCCTTGGTTTTGTATCTATCTACCACAGCCTTTCCTTCCTATCAGGGTGAGCTTAGACAGGGTCTTTCGCCCCTTCTTGCTTTACTTTGTTGCTGAAATGGGGACAACACAGTGGCTCATACCTGTAATCCCCACTTCTTGGAAGGCAGAGATTGGGAGGATCTCAATTTGAGGCCAGCCAAGTAAAAGTTAGCAAGATCTCTGTCTCAGTCAATAAGCTGGCGTGATGGTACATACTTGTCATCTGAGCTATGCAGAAGGTGTAAATAGGGGTGTCACAGCCCTCTACAAGGCCTTATAGGAGCCAGCGGCCTTAAGCCAGGTGGTCTAGAAGCAGGGAAAACTTGCAGAGGAAACTTGGTGTGCAGGTAGTCCCATAGGAGTAAGGGCTAGTGTGGGCTGCTGCTGGTCAGGCCAAGGCCCTACTTACTACCAGAGACCTTGGCTGATCTTGGGCAGTGTTCTCTTATCCTGGATTGTGTCTGTTTTGGGTGATAGCATCCTGATTTCTTTCCCCTTCCCAAACTTGAGATAGGAAGACCTTGTCACTGGACTTTGGTGAGGAGCATATGGCCAAATCATGCCCCCAAAGGGGCAGATTCTAGGATTTTCCCAGAACATTTGAAATAGGTATCTTTCACCTGGGGCTGGTGAGCTCCAAGCACGTGGACCTTCAGTATGGCGGGGGGAGGGGTGTACAGTATGGTGGTGGTCGGGGAATCCCTGGAGAATGAAGGCAATGTGAAGGAACAAACCCAAGATTAGGGAATAAAAGTCCTGTGCTGTTAGCAGAGTACCTGGATCCAGCCATCTCTGAAGCTCCCCTGGAGTGCCCAGTCAAGACAGGCAATATAGTCTCATTGGGTTTTGTTTGACCCAGGTTCTGACTCTTAAAGATAAGAACGCCACCAGAAGTAATTGTTCTCAAAGTCCTCGTTTAAAGTTTCACAAAGCAATTGCCTAGACAGTTAACTGTAGAGACAAGAGATGCCGTTGATGTGGGTAGAAGCCGTGCTAAGATCCCAAGCGCTGGCCACATCCCTCCTCAGTGCCAGTAGTGATTCTCAGGAGAACAGGGGGTGAGTGTTGCACACTGAGCAGTTTCAAGGTCTCAGTGAAGTGTTAGCAGAGTCGGGGGAGGGGAATTGGTTCCTCTTTTCCACGCGCTGTTAGTTTAGTAATGGAAATAATTACACACTCTGATAAGGGACAGCAGTGAATGAACGACTCTGAAATGAAAGCAGCCACCCAGTGTTTCCATGGATACCGAGGATGAAGATTTCCATCTGTGGCAAAGGCAGGGGACAGAGCTGCAGAGCAGCGCCACCCAGGGCCAGTTCAAGGGCCGGCTGGGTACACTGCTCAGAACTTGTCCAACCGTCTTGTTAGTGTAACAGATATCTGAGGCAATCGACTTAATAAAAAGAAAGGTTTTAGTGGGTTGGGTGGCCCTATGTAGCCTTTCACTATGGAACAAATTAGCTCACCTCATGGCCAGGATACAACAAAAGAGGAAGTAGAGACCAGGATCTTCAAGGGCCTTGTGACCGAGTGACCAGGAGATTTCTCCCTCTTCTTAATCCTCCCTCCTCCCCTCCCTCCCTTCCTTCTCTTTCTCACTCTGTCTCTGTCTCTCTTTCTTTGTAACAAAGTTAGTTCTGGACATAGATGGAGGTAGTGTTTATGGTAGTGTTTATGTTAAAAATTGTACCACAAAGCCACCTTGGTGTCCAGAGTCAACATAAATCTTCTTATTACAAGCTGGGCAGCCCCCAGACCAGAAATCCAAAATCTAGAGAGTCACAACCCGTAATTTTTCCTGAGTACCTACATGAGTACAACGGTAGAAAATTCTGCACCTGACCCTGTATGCCGGGTCTTCGTTAACACCCAGGAGCATCAAAAGCATTATATTGAATTGCCTTCAGGCCCTGTGTGTCAGGAGTATAGGAAGTCAATCACTTGAGTCCCAGTTCTCGAGGTATCATATTATATCTGTGCAAAAAAGCATATTCCAAAACCTGAAAACAAAAATCTGGAATCAGAAACAAACCCATAAAATGAAACAAGCAAAAAACAAAAACAAAAACCCAAAAGGCAAGAAAACAATCTGGTGCAGAAGGGGGGCCTTTCCTGTCCAGGGTGATGGTGGGTCACTTGTTCTGGTAACGATGCTTTGTGGCTAGAATTTGTGTGGCCATGGCTCCATTTGAGAGAGAGAGGGGGAAAAAAAATGATTTCAAGGTTGGGTGTTTTCCAAAGGCTATAACGTGCCTGGTTAGTTTTTCTCTTTTTCTTCTCTTCTGTCCCCAAATTACAGAAAGCAAAACATCCAGGTCATGTTTCCAAATTTCATTTTATAAACTGAAAACACATTGTAGGGCTCTGAGGGCCAGAGCCACCTTCATCTAGTTAGCTCGGAAAGTTTTCAGTGTTTTTACAGCATGAACGTGTGGAGCAATTTCCCTTTTTATGCAAACAAGAAGAATTAATTCTTCCTTTGTTAGAATCTCCTCTTTCTTGAATCCTTTTTATTACAGCAAAAACATAATGTAGCAGTAAATTACTATTTTTGCCATATGATTCAACATTAATTATGTTCACAATAGTTGTGCGATCATCATTGTTATTTTCAATAGTTTCTCCTCACCCTAGGCAGAAACCTTATTAACAATAACTCCCTATATCCCCTCCTCCAGAGGTTCTAGAAATCTCTCTCTCTCTCTCTCTCTCTCTCTCTCTCGCCCCCCTCTCTCTCTCACCCCCCTCTCTCTCTCATTCTGGAGCTTGAACCCAGGGCCTGAGCACTGTCCCTCAGCTTGTTCACTCAAGGCTAGTGCTCTACCAGTTGAGCCATAGCTCCGCTTCATGCTTTTTGGTGTTTAATTGAAGAGAAGAGTCTCACAGGCTTTCCTGCCTGGGCTGGCTTTGAACCATGATCCTCAGATCTCAGGCTCCTGAGTAGCTAGGATGACAGGCAGAGGGAGAAGGAAGGGAAAGGTGAGGGAGAGGGCCTTTTGGTTGAGCAATAGTCTTCACCCCAGCAGCACCCATTCCAGGTTGTCCAGGGACATTTAATGCTGTCCCTTTACCAGGGTGGAGCACAGAAGATGGAGGAAGGAGACTGAGGCAGAGCAGAAAGGCCTAAGGCCATGAGGCTTGCAGGGGAGGAGTGCCCTGCAGCAGCTGGCCCCAGAGGGCTGGGGGTGGGATTTGAACTGGGCCCAGGGCCCTCCTGGACATCTGCAACTCAGCTGTCTGGAGTTCACACAGCGCACGGCCCTGGGTGGGTGTGCATCCTGCACAGGGCAGCCTGCGACTGTCCTCCACATGCAAAGGCTCTGCTGAGAAAAGAGGTTTTTGTTTTTTTTTTGTTACTAGTTTTCATTGGACTGGGGTGGGGAGAGCCTTAAGTAAAAGTTAGGATACCACCCCCCCCCAAAACAAGACTCCACAAAGATGACTTTGGTCTTTTGTTCAGTTTGGTTTTGCTTTTCTAAATCATGCTCTGCAAACTGCTGAGTTTGCATCCGAATTTCCCTGCCAGCCTTTCTTTTTTCTTTGTTGATTTGTTTGTTTTTGTATGTGCCCATACTAGGGCTTGAACTCAGGACCTGGACACTATCCCTGAGCTTTTTCTTTTCTTTCTTTCTTTCTTTTTTTTTTAACTCAAGGCAAATGCTCTGCCACTTGAGCTCTACCTTTACTTCTGGCTTTTTGGTGGTTAATTGGAGATGAGTTTCACAGACTTCCCTGCCCACGGTGGCTTTGAACTGAGATCCTCAGATCTCAGCCTCCTGAATAGCTAGGATTACAGGCGTGAGCTATCAGCACCCGGCCTGACAGCATTCCTGTAGTTGTCAGGTGTGCCTTGTGGAAGAATTGGGGATTCAGAGCTGAAAAAATACCACCTGAGCCTGCAGTGTTGCTACCCCCTGAAATCCCCAAATGGCTTCCTTGTGTTGAGGATGGGGCTGCCACATCAGCTTCCTCCTGGGCTGTGAGCCCCGGCTCACATCACTTTTGTGGCTGAGGATGTAGCACATGCGCTAAAGGTGCCTTGCAGAAGCAGCATGGACCACAAGGTCCCGTTCATGCCACGGGTCACCTCCTCCACAGTAGGATTCCAAATCAAATCCTACCATTCTGTAACCTGAACCCTGAGCCCGCCTCTAGGAGTTCCCATGTCAGCCATCACTCATTTCCATGGCTCAATAGTGGAGGGCTGGGAAGGGATGGGCACTGATTCATGAGCCATGGGCTGAAAGCAACTCAGCTATCTTTAGGGAAATGATGTAAACCTGAAGATTGAATGGAGGAGGGACTGGAGGGCAGGGGAGGGGTGCATCGTTCACTAGTCCTGACAAAGCATAGCCTGGTTGGTCTTTAGCTCAACTCTGGTTCTCCTGGGTTCCAGAGAAGTCGTTATCGCCATCATTGCTTGATGGGGCACAGTCTAGTCCACCCGGGGTGATTTTCCCACTCCAGGATACAGTCTCACTTGTCATTATAGGCCATGGTCCTCCTTTGGGAGTGGTCTGTCCTGTGAGCCTTCACTATTCCTTTCCTTGGGGAGAGAGTAGTTTATACCTCTAGTTGGAAAGATGTCATCTGTCTGCCGGGTGCCAGTGGCTCACACCTGTGATCCTAGTCACTCAAGAGGCTAAGATCTGAGGATCATAGATTGAAGCCAGCCTTGACCGAAAGTCCTGAGAGATACGTGACTCGTGGACTTGTCTGCCCAAGCAAGCTTTGAACCACGATCTTCAGATCTCAGCTTCCTGGGTAGCTAGGATCACAGGCGTGACCAGCACTGGCCTGGCTTAGGTCTGTTTCTTTCATGTTGACAATTTCTTTTTCAGCCTTGAGGCGTCCTTTTGCTCCTGATGTTGTTGGGGCCTGGGTTATTAATTCCAGTGTTGTCTAACTGTCAGAGCCCACAGAATGGAATTAGAGCCAAAACTACAGAGAAGATGGCTTTGATGTATCCCGAAGTGAATTCTTCCAAGGCAATCTCTGGATCTTCTTTTGGTGTCACTAAAAAATAGTCTTTACAATTGAATAAAAAGTAGGCCAAATGAGAGATTTCACTGAGAGAGAGAGAAAGAGGGGGGGGAATAAATCCAGTCCTACCACTTCACAATGTAATTTCCAGTCTTTGGGTCCTTTCAGTTCTTGTTTACTAGTGTTCCATATCATCAGATCATACATTTTACTTTATGTCCTATCTTTCCTAATGGTAAGGCAATATTTTTCTGTATGTGAACATAGCTTCTTAACTGCATAAATGCCCCCATGGTCTGGCAGATGGCTGTGGGCTGCTTAGTGTTTGGTGTGTGGCTTATGTCCAGATTTTTGCTGGTTCATACACAACTCTTTATATGAAAGGTTTACTTTTGTTAAATTAAGAGAAAATCCAGATGTGGGTGTTTTGGAAACTAATTATTCTTTCTTTCTTCTTTCATTCTTTCATTTGTTCTTTCTTTCGCTCTTTCTTTCTTTCTTGCTCTTTCTTTCTTTCTTTCTTTCCTTTCTTCCTTCCTGCTGTCTGTCTTCCTTTCTTAAACTTGCCTTTCCTTCCTTTTTCCTCCCTTGTTTCCTTCCATTCCCCCTTCCGTCTCTTCTCGCCTTTCCTCTCTTTCCTCCCTCCTTGTCTCCCTCCCTCTCTCCTCCTTCCTTCCTTTCTTCCTCTTCTCCCTTCCCCCACCTCCTCCCCCCACTCTGGTACTGAGGTTCGAACTCAGAGCCTCATACGTGTTTGGCAGGTGCTCTACTACCTGAGCCACTCCACCAGCCCTTTTTGTTTTAGCTATTTTCCAAATAGGGTCTTGCATTTTGACCTAGTTTATCGCAGACAGTGATCCTCCTAGGTATACTTCCTGCATAGCTGGGATGACAGGCACATTCTAGCTAACCCACCTTTTGTTGGTTGAGATGGTGTCTTATGAACTGTCTTTGCCCAGGCTGGCCTCCCAAGTAGGCGAGAATACAGACATAAGCTACTTGATTCGGTTCTACAACCAGGGCCCCATGAGGTTATACCACCTTATGACATCATAGCCATCTTTGCCTGTGGATACACACTCTGCCATGTGTGCACAATACAACATTTCCAAAGTATTTCTTAGAATGTACCCAGCCATTCAGTGTGATCCCATCATTCAGTGGCTTTCTGTGGTTTAGATAGTGGCTCAAGAGAAAACACACAAGCTGCTATAAGACAGCCTGGGATTAAATCATCTTACTCATTGCTAAGGGTTTGGATGTGGTTTAATTATGTAGCCATGCTCCCTCCCCCCCCCCCGCCCCACCCCACATCTGCTGTGATTGAAGGCTTGCCTAGCCAGGTGGGGGTATTGGAAGGGGTTGCAGAACCTCTGGAAGGCGGCCCAAGTGGAAGGTCCTTGGGTCATGGCCTTGGATCAAACCCTTTGGAGATAGCTCTCCAGAGATTAGTATAAAAGCCTGCCTTTGGCCTACTTGTTGCTCTCTGCTCTAGGTTGGAGATATACTTGCTTGTTCCCCAAACTCACCCCTGCAGTTGCCACCTGATGGCCCTTACAGAGCCTGACATGTGCTTATGTGAACTTTGAGCCTCAAAAATCATGAGCTCAGTAAACCTTCTTTCCTTACAAAGTAACCTTGCTTCGGCTATTTCATTATAGTAACACACGAACAAACCAAAAAAGGCTGATGAATACACTCAGTCCCAGAAAGAGATGTTAAAGGAATCCAGAGGCTCACCTGGAATTGGACAGTCAGAGTCTGCTTCATACATGAGGTGGAGTGAGAGTGGTGGTGTGTGCTGGGCCTTAGACAGTGGCAAGTAATGTGGAGCCCGAGTGGAAAGGTCAGAGCACTTCAGCAGGGATTCGGAGGTAGGGAAGGCAGATATGTAGGGCCAGAGCTGGAAGCGGTTTTAGAAGTCCTACTTCAGTGTGCCAAAAAGCAGAGTCTGTTAATTACAGACTCTCCTTCAGTAGGTCAAGGGTGGTGCGTGAGCTTCTGCATTTCTAAAAACTAATATAAACCATCTTAATGGCTAATGTAAACCATCCATGCTGGCGCAGGGATAACGGACCAATCCACTCCTTGTAAAGATGGGGAAACTGTGTCCCTGAGGAAGAGGAGGACTCGCACCGTGTCACATAGCTCAGCAGCAGCTGCAGCAGGATTGTAAACAGTTTGAGCTGCAGCGCGGGACTTATTTAGAAAATGCTAGTCTAGGATGGAACTGTTGAACAAAGCCATTATTTATGATGAGGGCTCTTGGTGCCAGGCACTGTGGACGATACCTGGTCTCAGTTACCCCCTTCATGACAGACGTATGGTGTAAGCTGGCTTTGACTTTCCAAGGGGGAGAAAACGAGCCATCTTACAGCCAAAGCAGCATACCTGGGCTCAGGTTAGCTTTGCTCCTCAGGGCCGTGTAGCCCACACTTGTACCTCTTTATGTGAGGCCTACTACCGCTGTCTGTCTGTCTGTCTGTCTGTCTCTCTCTCTTTGCTGTTTTTGTTTGGTGTTTTGAAAAAGAATTTCACCTGATAGCCCAGGCTCTCCTGGAACCCAGGATCTTCCTATCTGAGCCTTTGGATTGAGTGCAGGGGATTATAGGCATGCAACAAAGTAGGCCTGGCTACACCGTTGCTTTTGTTTTGACAGAGAAACAAGGAAAAGACTAAACCACAGGCTTCCAAGCCAAACAATGTACCTTGTTTTAGACATCGGCTTTGGACCCTTGTAAAACATTGTACATAACTAGAACACAAAATGAAGCCCCCCCCCCCCCCCCGAGCACAGACCATCTCTTCGCTTTGAAAACAGAAATAAAATCAATCCTGTATACAACATTGATGGCTGAACCTCACAGAGCATTGTTTTGGGTGACTTTGAAACCCAGTCATTTGTGTTTTCTAAGAGGGACAAAGAGACCAAAAGAAAACCTAAAACCACAAAGAAAAGCTAAACTGTATCCAGTAGTCTCCTTGCTGGTATTAAACATGAACTTTATGTTCTGGAGCTATTTATATATAGGGAGACACACACGTATTAGATTCTAAGTAATTACAGTCATGTCTTTAGGTACCAAGGTTTACAATGTAAGAAAAAAAAAAGGTACAAACCTAAAGCCTTGGAAGTTTGGTAAAATCTTGTCATTGTTAATGAGAATTGGAAACAGCCCTGTGTAGCTCTTGCTTTGGTGCATAAAGAATTGCATTAATGTTATTAGCAGTAACCACAGCCCACTTGAGTCTCCTGCCTGGGGTCAGACCCTCCTCACGGCTCACTGAGTGCCCTTCTCCCTCTCCCTTCCCTGGTCTGGGAGACGGGCTAAACAGGGTGAAGAGGTACAGTCCAAGTCTTCTGGGCTCCTTAGGCTGTCTGGAGGATGGGCCCTGGGGGTGTCCCCTGTTTCCTGATCTAGGTCCCCAAGTGCAGGCACCAGCTGTTGCTCATGTGTGAAGACTGCAGTGATGGGGGACACCCAGGAAGTCTGTGGCCACAAAGACCTGTCAGTCACTCCAGCAGGCCGGAAAGCATCCTTGTCCAGAACTGGAAAATAGCCCCAAGCCCCGCGCTGACTGCCAGCCAAGGCTTGGGTCCTGGGGAGGAGTGTGGTAATTCAGGCCTGGTCAGGCAGCAGGCCTTTTCTGGATTTTGTTTTCTTTTGTTTATTTGTTCAATCTATGGCTCCTCAGTCCCTCAGAAGACCAGGCTCCCATGTGTTCTGCAGCTCCTGGATGTGTTCTGGGTGAGGTGGGGGGGGGGGAATCTAAAGCCTCAGCTGGGGTCTGCAGGCCCCAACAATGGGTAGCTAGTGGACCAGCTGTGGGTTCTCAATATCCAGGAAGACTGGGCATCAGGTCATAGCCTGTGCCCTATACTCTCCGAGGGTCTGCTGATTCCGGTGGTGTTTGAGCCCTTGTGGGCGGGCTCAGCGGGACACTGGGTCCTTCATTTTTTGTGATTAAACACTTCCTTCCTGCATCAGGGCTCTCCTCTGAGTCCTTACCATGCCCCCCCCACCCCTAGTTTTGATTGTCTACCTGTCATCTTACTGTGGGTTCAATTGTGTGTGTGTGTGTATGTGTGTGTGTGTGTGTTGAAACGCCACCAGTACTAGGTTTCAACTCAGCATTCAGGTGATATCCCTTAGCATTTTCAATTCAAAGCTGGCACTTTGTGGCTTGAACCACAGTTCCACTTCCAGTTTTTGATGGTTAAAGATAAGAGTCTCGTGGACTTTCCTGTTCAGGTTGGCTTTGAACTATGATCCTCTGATCTCAGCCCCTCGAGTAGCTAGAATTAATAGGCATAAGCCAGGGCAGGAGGGACTCTTGGTGATCATTTGATTCTTTTAACAGCAGTGTTCTCCTAAGAATGTTTCCTGTCCAGACAGCCATACATGGGAAGTAGAGTTCTGAGATGAGATTTTTTTTTTAACTCTTAGTCAGGAAAACAAACATAATGCTAGGAGCTTGGGAAATGTGTCTTAGTAGAACAGCAATTCTCTCTAAGCAAACCATGACCTCCGAAATCAGGTCTTAGGCTCCAAAGCTTCAAAAAATCATCAGTTAGTATGTTCCCTCTAGAAGGTTCTGTATGAGGAATTTCTCTGGGAGTTTAGTGCCAGGAAAAGCTTTGTCTTGCTAAGAGGATTAGCCAGCTTCCATTGCCCATGGCAAGAGCTTCGTAATCCATCTTTATTTCCCTTTTTGCCCAAGTTGCCAGGAAGCATTGTTCAAAACAGATGTTAAGTCTTATCAACTCTTTTAATCCTTCGATTGGCTTAGTCGTGAATTCTGCTTTGTATGTATGTATATATTAATAACATATCTACCTTTACATTTCTTTAATGCAAAGAGGCACATGAGAAGTAAGTGAAGTTAAAGTCTTTTAAGGATTTGATATTTATACTTCCTGCCCGTGTTTTCTTAAACTATCAAGAGGAATAATCTGAACACTTTATGTAAATTCATCTTCCTGGGATTTCTGGAAGCCTCATACCTCAGGGCTGAGGCATGAGGGGGTGACTTCAGATTCCAGGGAAAAGGGAAAGTGTTTGGCCTCCACCCTCAGCTGTCACCAGCTGTTCTGAAATGGGATTCTACACTCACCTCTTCTTGCCTTCAGAGTGGACCAGGAACAGGGAGTTGTTTCTGGGCTTCCCCCTGTTTGAGATCAAATCTTGGGAGCTGGACACCCATGGCACACACCTGTAATCCTAGCTACTTAGGAGGCTGAGATCTGAGAGTTGAGATTCAAAGCTAACCCCAGCAGAAAAAGGCCCAGAGTCTCTTACCATCAATTAACTAACAAAAACATCAGAAGTGGAGCTATGGCTCAAGTGGTAGAGCACCAGCCTTAAGTAAAAAAAAAAAGGTAAGGACAGAACCCTGGCCTCAGTACTAGCACAACGAAAGAAAAAGAAAGAAAGAGAGAGAGGGAGGAAGGGAGAGAGAGAGAGGAAGAAAGGAAAGAGGAAGGAAGGAAGGAAGGCAGGCAGGAAAGAAAGGAAGCAATGAAGAAAGGAAAGGAAGAAGGGAGGGAGAGAGGGAGGAAAGAAAGGAAGAGAAAGAAAAGGAAGAGAGACCTGAGCAGCACGTTTGCTCTGTCTTCTATAGGCTTCTCCAGATGCCCAGCAGATCTGGCGCCATGCTCTTGGAATCCCCAGCCTCCAAAATTACGATCCAAATGAGCTTCTATTTCCTTATAAATAACCCAGTCTCAAGCATTTTCTCATACTAACAGACAACAGACTAAGCCACCTAATAATGGTAGATGGAGCCCAGGAGCCTGTAGTCTGATGCTTATAGGTCAGGTAAATAGATAGCTGACAGCTCTCCTGGGTGCTGCGGTTTGGAGCTAAATCTCAGGTCAGAGATGGCAAGGCCATGAAAAGAAATGTCTCTGGTGAGCCCAGCTTTGAGAGCCTCCCCCTAGCTGTGGCCTTCTGTTACTGCTGTTGAAGGCTGGTTTCCTCACTTTGTCTCTGTGCCATCCAGGTAGCTCTGGCTTACGAATCCCAGAGACTCAGGTGCCTGTGTCCGTGCAGGTACCTTGTTCCTCCTGGTCTCGCTTGACATCGAGGGTAAACAGCCGAGAGGGACCAGCATGACTCAGAGAAGGGATGGGACTGCTTGTAGGTGTCAGGAGTGACTAAGGCTGGAGCACTCCTGTTTAGAATACCGCTGGGCCTTTGCCCCTCACTCAGAGGCAGAGGGGACTTGGCCCCTGGGGTCTCACTCAGTCTTTGCCCTCTTTGGAGTGGTGATCCATCATTCTCCCCACCAATCACTTTCATGGCCTGAGACACCCCACCCTCATCTCTGCCTATTTTCTATATTAGTGCCTCTTCCGTTACTATGACAACAAACCTGAAACTGAGGAACTTAGGAAAAGAGGTTCATTTACCTCCTCGCATTGGAGACTGAAAATCTTAACCATCCAGTCTTTCTTTAGAGTATCACTCTCTCAAGAACTAATGAAGGGCCTGGGAAGGTGGCTGAGTGGTAGAGTGCTTGCCTTGCATGCAGGAGGCCCTGGGTTCGATTCCTCAGCACCACAGAAGCTGGAAGTGGTGCTGTGGCTCTAGTGGTAGAGCGCTAGCCTTGAGCTGAAGAGCTGAGGGACAGCGCCCAGGCCCAGAGTTCAGGCCCCACGACCAAAAAGAAAAAAAGAATAATGAAGGTCTATCTCAAGAGCACCACATGAATCCCTTCAAAGGCAGCACCTCATTAACTAATTACCTTATGTTAAGCCCCACCTCTTAAAGGACCTACCACCTCTTAACATCACCAACCTGAAAACCAAGCCACCAGTACATGAGCCCTTGTGAGACCCACTTTACCTTTTCGCCCCTGCTGGTTTGCTCAGTGCTCCACCGTGTCTGCTAAATCAAAACCTAATGTGTCCTTCTAGGCAACAGAAAGCTAATTTTATTGGGAAGCGTTTTCAGATTTTCACAGTCCTTCTCCATATAATTGGAGTATTTCTTGCAAGATTCGGACGGATCCACGCTCCCAGACACCTTTGACCCTTTCTCTGTGGTGGTTTCTCTAAGAATGGAATTGGAAGCAGACGGGATGGCCAGTTCCCCATGCAGGAAAGAGGGGTTTACTCAAGTAGAAGCAGTTATATTCCTGCCAGCAGGCTCTAACCTAAGACAAGTCTGTTCTAAGATTTGGGGGAAGAAATAGGGTTCGGGTTGGTGGTGACTGGGACCTGGTGTGGTTATATGTGTTGGCTTTTCCTAAAGACCCTACCAAGTCTCAGGGGTGCTCAGCCCCCTCAACTAGAGGATGATGCTTCTCTGGGAGTCAGGCTGCTCTCCTGTGCAGAGGCCTGGAATTCCTTATCTGTAGCCATTAATGGTGCCAGGTGCCACCATTGGCCTACTCAGGTCTGGATATGTCAGCAGGGATAGTTCACTTGTCTTTGGGACCCCCTTGGGGTCCCCTTGGAATCAAGTGTCTTGATGCTGGTGTGCGGGTTGTGAAATGGTATCTCTGTGGGCTGTGTCATAGTCATGCAATGTCATGCAACTCTGTGGCCTTCTAGTCTGGCTTCCTTCACTTGGAATAATGTTGATAAGCTTCACCCGTGCTGTAGCATCTATCTGTACCGCAGTCCTTGAATCCATCGACAAGGGCTGCAAGTCCGAATTTAGGATGTCTAGAGTATTGATTGCATTTTTATATGTGTTTTTGTATACCAATAATGAGTCTTGAACTGAGGTCCTAGGTGCTGAACTACAGCCTTTTTTTTTTTTTTTTTGCTCCAGGCAGGTGCTCTACCACTTGAGCCACACACCTCCACTTTTTGGTGATTAATTGGAGATAAAGGTCTCGTAGACTTAACTGCTTGGGCTGGTTTTGAACCACAATCCTCAGATCTCAGCCTCCTCAGATCTCAGCTGGAGCGAGCACCAGCATCTGGCTTGATTGCAATTTGGAAGTGTTTCTTGGCTTGCAGATGTCCATCATCCCCCTATGATTCCCTCAGTGTTTCCCTCTCCGTGTGTCCAGGTCTTGATTTCCAATTTGTATGAGAATACCAGTCAAATTGGAATATGGCCCCATAAAACAAGCTCTGAGCTCCTGTAGCTTAGGCCTTGCTGCTAATCCACTTTCTGTCACTATCACAAAATGCCTAAGACAGTAAACTTACAAAGAGAAAAGGTTTATCTGGGCTCACATATCTACAACATTTGCTCCCACTGCTTAGGGGTCTGCACTGACTGAGGCAGCTCATTGTGGTGGCAGTATCTGGCAGAGCAAAACTCCCTACTTCATGGCTAAGAAGCAAGGGAGAAAAATGACTAAGGGGAAGGGGCTTGTGAACTTTTTGTGTGGCTGGCCTTGAACTTCGATCTTCCCAAACATAGCTAGGATTACAGGCATGAGCTACTATGCCTGGCCCCAAATATTAATTGGCATCATTAATTTGATTTCTCCAGACACTCTCTCTCCAGACACAGGAAGGGAGTGGATTGATTGTCACTGGAGATAGTTTCAGTCCACATGGGAAACATTTTAGGGGAACACACCCTTATGTTCCCGATACTGGTAATGGAAGATTCCAGAAGGGAAGAGCAGCTTCCAAGTAAAAGGGGCCGGAGCTGAGAAAAATCTGCTGGGTCTAGACAATATAGGTGACATACAGATTAGATAAGAAATGACAGTGTTGCTTAGAGTCTGGAAGCCACATCCTGACATTCAGTCAGACTTGTGGCCACGGGGAGCAGTTGTTCCAGTTTGCCCAGGGCAATTGTAGTTGTTTTTATGGGGTTCCAGATCCTCCTGGAATCCTCGGGACCTCCTGGCATCTTAGCCACCCATTTGTTCTTCTGGCCAAACCCTGCTATCTTTCCATCTTGCCACCAGAGCCCACTGGGGTCCAGTCTGGCCAACCAACCAGGGTGCCTTATGCTACCATCTGGCCCTGCTCTGTCA
Organism: Dipodomys ordii; assembly: GCF_000151885.1. Classification (NCBI taxonomy): domain Eukaryota; kingdom Metazoa; phylum Chordata; class Mammalia; order Rodentia; family Heteromyidae; genus Dipodomys; species Dipodomys ordii. Next base: position 3,126,900 of record NW_012267351.1, read on the forward strand.
GGCCCAGCCAGACCCCCAGCCCGGCCTCTTCTCCACTTGCTCCCTACACCACCCCATGACTAGCATCTCATGCCTTCCCTATCCCCCTCCAGCTGTGTGTCCCATTATGTCCAGCTCTGAGACCTCTCTTAGCTGAAACAAGGGGCCTGGGACTCTGCACCAGGGGCTACTGGCTCCTGCCAGCTCATGTTCAGTTCTCCTTGGGACCTCAATTTTCTCATCTTGGAAATGGGCACAATCATGGCTACCTTACCTGATTTATCACAAAACCTCTAAACTTTTCCTATCCAGAATCAACTTCCAAAATAATTCATGAAACAGATGGCTGTGTGCTATGCTTCAAAAAAGATTTGCTAGCCAGGCATCAGTGTCTCATGCTTGTAAACCTAGTTACTCAGGAGGTTGAGACTTTAGGATCCTGGCTCAAAGCCAGCCTGGGCAGAAATGTGCATGAGACCCTTTTGTGTGTGTGTGTGTCTCATAGGGCTTGAACTCTGGGCCTGGGCATTATCCCTCAGCTCTTCAGCTCAAGGAGAGCACTCTACCACTTGAGTGACAGCTCCATTTCCTACCTTTCGCTGGTTAATTGGGAGATAAGAGTCTCACAGGCTTTCCTACCTGGGTTGGCTTCAAACCATGATCCTCAGATCTCAGCCTCCTGAGTAGCTAGGATTTCAGGCATGAGCCCAGCTTACATGAAACTCTTATCTCCAATTAACCAGTGAAAGGTAGGAAATGGAGCTGTCACTCAAGTGGTAGAGTGCTAGCCTTGAGCAATAAAACTAAGGGACAGTGCCCAGGTCCTAAGTTCAAGCCCCAGTCCTGGCACAAATAATGGGGGAAAGAGTTCTCCTGTGTTTTGTTGGAAAGAAAGGGAGTTGGGGAGGGTTGCACTTATGTTATAAACATATATCTTATCTGTTCTCTTGAAGAGGATTTGGGCTGGTTTGCATTTGTACGAGTTCCTCCAAAAGTCCCTACAAGGCCTTAGCTTCCTGATCAGGCCACACGCGCAGTAATTAACCACTTCTCCTTTGGGGCCCAACTGTCTGGATGACCTGCTGGCGCCTAATAAGGGAGTATGAAAGAGTTGGGGGGGGGGTGGCAATTCTACTGAGGCTGTCTGCTTTCCATTTAAGCAAGCCACTTGTTTTTAGTGAGATGGATTGCTGGGCCGCCTCCCTGTCTTTGCTGCCCAGAGCTCTGTGATCTTTTCATAATGGCTTTAATGCACTTTTTCTGAGACCTCTGGTTGCCTATAGAGCAATTCTTCACATAAGTGGAAATAGAGGCCTTAAAAATTACCGGGTGCTAACAGCTCACACCTGTCATCCTAGCTACTCAGGAGGCTGAGATCTGAGGATCACTGTTCAAAGCCAGCCCAAGCAAGAAATTCTATGAGACTCTGATCTCCAACTAACCAGCAAAAAGCCCAAAGTGGAGGTGTGGCTCAAGTGGTAGAGTACTAGCCTTGAGTGAAAAACCTAAGGGACAGTGCCCAGGCCCTGAATTTAAGTGTCATTACCATCACACACACACACACACACACACACACACACACACACACAGAAGCTGTTTGCCCTTAAGGACAGTGGCTTGTGGTTGAGCATCACTCAGTTGACTTTCCTGATAGTCACTGTGGGCTTGCTGTGTCCTTCTGCATGGCTTCTCCACACAGCTTTCTTGCTCTCCAAGGACAGGAGGGGAGGCTGGCTCCTTGGGACAGGAAGATCCCTGTCCAGAGTCCTACGAGGAGGCCACTGGCTTCTGTGAGAGCCTGGATACTTTCAGGAAGTCATTATTTCAGAATTCTAGGAAGTTTGTGGGGTTCTGAGAAGGATGCTTTTGTAATACAGTTGTGTGTGTGTGTGTGTGAGAGAGAGAGAGAGAGAGAGGGAGAGAGGGAGGGAGAGAGAGAGAGAGAGTGTGTGTATGTGTATAGGGCTTGAACTCGGGCCTGGGTACTGTCCTATAGCTTTCCCACACAAAGCTAGTTAATTGGAGATAAGAGTCTCACAGACCTTTCTGCCTGGGTAGGCTTTGAACCATGGTCTTCAGATCTCAACTTCCTGAGTAGGTAGGATTAGACCTGAGCCACTGGTTCCCAGCCACCTTCGTGTGGTATACCTCAGTGTTCTGACCCACCCTCTGGCCCATACCTCACTTGGATTTAGACTTTTCTCATCTTTCCACCATGGTTGTATGCTCAGTGCTGCCAGCTTGCCATAGTTCCTGGGTCAAAGATGGGCTTTGGTCTGGGGGTGAGAAGGTGATCATCTTATCTTCATGGGCTGAGGTACTGCCTGGCTCCTGGGGGGAGTTTGGGGCCAACTCTGACCAGTCTTGGAGTGACAAAGACAGTTCTAACTGGAGGGCTGGGTTTGCAGGGCCCAGCCAGGCCCTTGATCTCCCGCAGATAATATCTTGGAGCTAAGGAAGGACATAGGACAGGGAAGGTAGAGCCAGATGGAGCCAAGAGCTTATGGTAGCTGCCGCAGGGGAAGAGGGTACCAACCCTGGATGGGCAGCTCAAAGCAAGTCACCGACCCGAGAAGAGGCCTCAAGGAAGAGCTGGACCAGATGGTGATCAACCAGGGCTTTCCATTAATTTATGGGTTGGGCTCAACAGCTGCTCTGTGTCTGCCAGACAGATGTCTGGATGTGGAGTGGATGAAGTAGTTGAGTTTTAAAGAGACTGATTCAGTTGACTGGAGTGATCACTTGCACTGTTAGATCAACGGAGTGGAAACATTTAAAAGTGAGGGAACTATATTCTTATGACTGAAATAAGAGAGGCTGGGGGAAGAAATGCCTAAGAAATAGAATGATAAGCCAGGCGCTAGTGGTTTAAGATGAGATTTGACAACTGTAGTTCGAAACCAGCCTGGGTAGGTAAGTCCATGACACACTTATGTCCAATTAACCACCAAAAAAATAGAAGTGGAGGTGTGGTTCAAGTGGTAGAGAGCCAGTCTCATGTGGAAAAAAGCTTAGGGACAGTGCCCAGGCCCAAAGTTCAAGCCCCAGGACTGGCATGCATACGTGCACATGCACGCATATGCACACACACACACACACACACCTCAAAAATTTTTTTAATTTAAAAATTTAAAAAAAAACAACAATGCAGGCTGGGAAGGTGTCTCAGTGGTAGAGTGCTTGCCTTGCATGCATGAGGCCCTGGGTTCTATTCCTCAGCAACACATAAGAAAAAAGAAAAAAGCCGGAAGTGGCGCTGTGGCTCAAGTGGTAGAGCACTAGCCTTGAGCTGAAGAGCTGAGGGACAGCACCCAGGCCCAGAGTTCAGGCCCCACCGGACCCAAAAACAACAACAACAATGCAAGGTAGTCAATGGTGGCTCACACCTCTAATCCTAGCTACTCACAAAGCTAGCTAAGGCAGGAATGTCTGTGAGAGTCTTATCTCTAATAAACTACTCAGAAAAACGTGGAAGTGGTCTGGGCTCAAGCAGTAGAGTGCTAGCCTTGAGCACAAAAACAGGGACAGTTCCCAGGCCTTGAGTTCAAGCCCTAGGACTGGCAAACAACAACAACAACAAAATAATTCAGTTGTCCCTCCATGTCTATGAGATCCAAATCTATAGATTTAAACAATTACAGACTGAAAACATTGGGGGAAATAGACCTGTATTGGATATGCATAGACCTTCCTTCCCTACTATCATTGCCTGAACAGCTACTCACAGAACACTTGCATCTGGAGATTATTTAAAGCATACAGGAGGCTCTGTCCAGGTTAGATTTAATACTCTGTCAGTTTACATAAGGTACTTGGAAGTGCTTGGATTTCAAGACTAACCCAGACGCAGTTAGCAAGACCTGATCTCACAAATGAAACATAAAACAAAGGGCTGGGACCTGACTCACAGCACGCGTGTCTCATGTGTAAGATCCTGAGTTTGATTCCCAGTACCCTTCTCCAAACAAAAGCCAAAGAATGATAGAGGCAACTCACATGCATATACATGCATCTATTATAATTTAGGCTGATTCACCACATCTATTACCTTTCATGGAGTTTATAAATTAAACTTTGGGTCCTCCACTCCCTCTGGGAAGCACAGTCTCCAAGACTGCTGAACCTGCCCAGATGAAGGGCTCTGGAGGGAGAGTGGGCTTTACCCATGACCTACTGCAGGCAAGTCCCAAGCTCACTATCCGGAGTCCAGGCTTGGAGAAATGAAGGCCTTGGGGACAGCGTGAGCCAGGCCAGGGCTCTATCCATGGCGGATGAGATGACCTGGTGATTGCAAACAGCAGGGTGGTGCCCTGGCCCGCAACATGCCTCATGCAGTGTGGGCTGTATTTGTGTTTGAGATTTCTCTAGTCTCTACCTTCTCTTTGGCCCTGTGCTCCTCTTCTGCTTCCTCCACACCTGTGTTCCTTCTGCCCCTGGAAATCCCTTCCCAGCTTTCCAGCAGCAGGAACTTCTCTCCTGGTAAGGACCGTGTACCCCAGGACTGGTTTCCCTGTGACACACAGAGCTCTAAGAGGAATGGACCCCCCCCCCAGTTCTTCCTCCCTAGCGGCTGTATGTCATTCCTCAAGACCTAACACCTCTGGCTTTCCTTCTTCTAACACACAGAGGCCCAGCCTCCGATCCCAGGCCTTCTGCAGCACCTTGCAGTATCTGGTTATGATTTTCAAACTTCCTTTCCATGCCTGTATTTTTAGAGCTTTTCTTTTTTTCTATTTTGGGCAAGTGGAACTGGCTTTCTGTTTTACCAGAGGATGTCACGCTTGCTTTCCAAAAGAGCTTGAAGTCAAAAGTCTCGGGTCAATTTAAAGAATGCTATTAAGTCAATAATAAGAGTTGTAAGGGTGTGACTCCGGCCAGATCACCAAGAAGGTGCCATGGGGTCGGGGTGGGGGCGGGGAGAGCAGATTGGGCAACGTGCAGGGGAATTTGGCAAGAGCTAGAGAATTCCTAGCATCTTTCACTCCCTGGCTCCAAGGTGACCTCCTCACTGTGGTCCTCTGGAACTCCCCCACTTCCCCCAAACAAAAACCACACAACAACCCAAAGATACAGCCCTAGGACCCTCTGGAAACTTTCTTGTGATGGTAAGCACAGAGCAGAGCCAGCCAGGTGGCCAGTCTCCAGGATCCTTGAGGGAGTCTGTCATTTAGAGGTTGCTGGTGAAGAGCATGGGAGGCTCTCTCCAACAGGGCAGGGGATGGCAGGGCCCACGGCTGTCTACATGGCCCGGTCATTGTCCCCAGACCTCAAGAGCCCCTGCTTTCTCAGAGTCCTTCACCCCGCAGAGCCTCCCAGTGGTTATACACACGCAGGAAGGGGTCAGTGGCTCCCTGCCAAGATGACACGGTGTGAAATACAGCACTGTGTCCGCCTCGGGGAGACTTTAGGCCACGTGTCTTCACTCAGCTTTTTATGAGTTTCTACCACTTCAACTGACAACAGCAATACGGTGTCTGCTGTCTTGGCGTGTCATCTACTGTCATGTCCCTTCCCACCCTCCCAGTATATTATATGTACATGTGTGTACATACATACATATAAACCACGTGGTGTGGGTGTCTACATACCATCATTTGCATATACTGTATGTAGATCATAGCTTTACTATTCGGCAGAAGAAATCCCCGAAGTAGGGACTCCGTGTTATAGGTCAGATCTGGAGAAGCCCTCACGTTAGAGTGCAGAAAGCCAACTTACTCATTTTATAGATTTGGAAAGTCCCTGGTGATGGTCGATGGCGGTGGGTGACTGTGGGTTTAGATGCCTCTGAGATTTACCATAGAGCAGTGTTTCTCAAAATGGGTCTAAGGGTTGTTCAACAAGATGGTATTCAGGAAAGAGGAGACACAGAGAAGGCTGAAAGAATGGGAGTGCTTTGGAGCAAGATGGCTTTGAGATGGACTTACCTTTGTGCGGGTCCCTGCCTCATCAAAAGCGTACTAGCAGGCTTTACTGCATTTTGTTCTCTGAAGTGTACACAGAGAGATTTAGATGCGGAGACGAGCTGGTCATTCTGAGTCTCCCTGTCAGTCCATGGATGAATATTTCCTGTCATAAATCTCTCTGCTTCTGATACCCTAGCCCCTTCACAATTCCCAATACCTCCTAGCATACTAGATCATCTATTTACTCTGCTTAGAGTTATCACACTACTAGCTAGAGGCAGGGAGCCTCTATCTAAAGTCTCAGAACATTCTAGAATATGCTAGAAGCATATTCTAAAGAGAATTAGAAAGCGTACCAAGATCAGAGAGAGAGCCTCTTTCTTTTGTGTGTCCTGAAAGGGGTGCAGCTGTGCTCTGATGCTCAGGAGGGCCAAGAGATGTTGCACAGCGGGCTCCATAGAGGGCCAGAGGGCCATGTCAGAGAGGTTATCTGCCACCCTGTGAAGAATGCTTTTAAGCCCATTCCTGGGTTCCTGACCTTCTGAGAGAAAAAACAGATGCACCATTTAACCCCTTTTGCGCCCCTGGAGGAACCCAACAGCTCAGGGTTTAGGCAGTTGAGTCAAGTTTTTAAAAAGTGTCTGAGCTTTGTGCTCCTAGAGTTAATGACCACCTGGGGCTCCCAGAGCCCCAATCCTCTAATTCCCCAGCCTCACCACAGGAGCTTGCTTGGAAGTCAGCATCCATCAGGGTCCTGATGCATGCAGGTTATACACTGTACAAGGTTGTGGGGGTGCAGGGCACTGCTAAGACTCATGTACACCACCTGGAGTGGCCTTGGAAATGCTTTTAAGACTGATGAACTCTTTTTAGGGCTCCTCAAAGTCTCTTGTTCACTCGTGCTAGCAATCCCATATTCAATACACATTGCAGTCTGACTTACCATTTGCAAAACAGTGGCATTTTGGAAAGAAACTAAGTCGGAGTTGAAGGCTTCCTCTTCAAGAACAAGTGTTCCTGGGTAACCTTGGATATCACCAGTAACCTCTCTGAGCTCTGCTACTGGCCTATAAAACCCTGCTGCAGGGAACTGATCCAAAAATAGGATTTGGTGCCTCCGGCCTGTAATCCTACCTACTCCAGAGGCTGAGATCTGAGGACCAAAGTTCAAAGCCACTGAGGGAAGGAAAGTCTGGGAGACTCTGATCTCCAATTAAAAAAAAAAAAAAAGAAGCTGGAATTGGAGTTGTGGCTCAAATGGTAGAGCATTAGCCTTGAGCAAAAACAGCAAACAAAAGTTAAAAAAAAAAAAAGAACAAAACAAAAACCCCTAAAGGTCAGTACCTAGGTCCTGAGTTCAACACCCCCCCACCAAATTGGTACAAAAAGAAAAACAAAGCTGAGGTTGTACTTCAGAATTACCAGATGAGAAGACAAATTGAGTCCTCCAAAAGTCTATATGGCAATGTATCCTACAGGGACACATAATGGAGTCCTAATGAGACAGGAAACTGACATGTGCCACACACCGATGAGCCTTGAGGACGTGAGGCTGACAATCCAGCCACCAAAGGACCAATACTGAGCAATGCCACTTTGCTCAGAGGAGGCCAGTCCCCCAAGACAAGAGGTGGAGGCTGAAGGCAGGAGGCTTGGCGGGGAAGGGACGAAGGAACAAGATGTTAGTGTTTAACAGGTACAGCATTTTGGTTGTGAAAGGTGAGAAAGTTCTGCAGGGGATAGAGAGGATGAGGATATACGTCTACTCTTTGGTGTTTGATTGGAAGAGAAGAGCCTCCTATACGTTCCACCTGTGCTGGCTTTGAACCATAATCCTCAGATCTCAGCCTGCTGAGTAGCTAGGATTACGGGTGTGAGTCACTAGTGGCTGGTTATAATAAATAATATGAATTGTACTCAATACCTCTGAGCTGAGCCCTGGAAATTGGTGGAGGCGGTACAATTTATACAATGTGTACATGACTGAGATTTTGAAGGGGAGGACAGGTAGGTAGAGGAGACTTGCTGATCAGGGACTGTAGATTCCAGCGGTGGAGCCTGTAGCTCAGGCCTGGCCTTCACCTGCAGGTTCAGCTGCCCCAGGCTGGAACCCAGGGAGGGCAAAAAGTCTGGAATTTCCCCTCTGTGCACCATGCAGGCTAAAGGGCCTGTACCTGCACAGTGTCGACTGTTGCCGAGGGAAGACCAGATGTTTGAGCTCTTGCTTGTTTATAAACGAGACGTCTGTTCCCATCCAGACCCCCTGTGTTTATACTAGGAACGGGGCTGGGGGTAGCGGGTGGGGGACAGCCCACATTTGGAAGCCATCCCCAAGGATGTTTCTCCCTTGCTCGCACTTGCTTGCCTTTAAGCTGTATGATCTTCGGTGAGTTCATTAACTGTAAAATGAAGCCATTACAGGTACCCAGTACATAGGGGGGTCATGTGTCAGTGGATATCCCTCACATGCTAGGAATCATGTTTGAGATGAGGTGCTCAATCTTTGTGTATTAGCATTGTCTTTCCTGCCCTAAAAAAAAAATGCAGAGATGTTTGTGAATTCTGTGGGTATCGGAGAAAGAAATCTTGAATGAACTTGAGCCTATTGTACAAATTCTCCTAACTCAAAGGTTGTATGGCTCCCCAAATAACTAGACTCTTCAAGGGGAGAATAAAAAAAAATCCATTGGAGAGTTCAATTACACTTTATAAAGATTTCCCATTATTTAGCTGTGTAGCAAAGCATGAAATTGTTCCTAACCATCCACTTATTTGGCCCTTTGAATATCCGGGCCTCACAAGGTTTGGGCAGGGTACATGGTGCCAGCCATCAGCTGGCTCTGCTTTGCTAATTTTTTTTTGCAAATAAATAGCAAATGTTGACTTCCTGCCTTTTCTAGAGCCGTCTGCTCTTCATAAATGTCCCTTAATTTTCACACCCATCTCCATTTTCCTCGTTCCAGTTCTGAAGGGGAAACCATGGAGACATTCGCTTCTGAAAAAAAAAAAGGTCTAGGAAATTTGATTTGGGGGGGGGGGAAACAAATGTTCTTTTTCTACAGGCATCTAATTGTCGAAAGGATCTGGCTTGTAATTTGTAGTTAAATTTGTTAAATCCTGGAAGGTTTTGAGATATATATAGATATATAGTTTCTTGCTTTATTTTGTTTTTGCTTTTATTGTTGTTTCAGTAGTACAGAGTCCAAATTAAATTAAAAATATTTTTTTCCAACTCGGTATTTGGCCTGGCTTTGTATTTTCATTAGCTGGTATTGATGGGAAAAATGGAATAGTACAACAATAGTAATTTAGGAATTTCTGAGTTCCAAGGGAGTCACTTAGGGAAACTTGAAGCTCTTACCATAATATTTGGTTAGAAAATGTTTCCTGCTATTTGCCTGATTTAATACAGATCTTTCTCTCGTGTCCTTTATGCCTCTCAATGACTGAAATAAGTTAAATGCACACAGGTTTTTATCTGAGCCTCTTATGCAGAGATAAAAGAAATCAATATGAAAAACGCCCTATACGTTAGATCAATGACAGAGGAATGTTGAATTTTTATTACTGACCCCAGTCAATACCTCAGCTGCTTTTGTTTAAAAGTTGTGTTGAGGATTGGGTCTGACTGCTAGGAGAGCAGGATGAGGGGGTGGGGAGAGACCCCAAAAAAGCAAAGCCCTAACTTGACTGCTTGGAGACAGAATGGCATCCATAAAATGGTGGTAATAAAACGAGTTAAATCATGTGGGAATATCTACCATGCTTGATACATAGCAAGCAGAGTACATGCAATTTATCCTAAGTCCCTCCCACTCCTTTCCGGAGGATTTCATACATGTCCACCCCAATCCTAGGAGCTGCTAGAAACTTGGGGAGCAGCTCCCCTGAGTACTAAAACTTGTCCATTATTGTCCCCTGACATGTGTCTTCCATCGGTTCTTGAATGTGTTTAGGATTTGCCAGGCACACATGATTGAGTCTGCACCCTTAGTATTTGTATGTACACACACACGTGAGCACATGCCAGTATGGGGGGTGGGGGATCTTGAACTCAAGGCCTTGCACTGTTGCTTGACTTTTTTGCCCAAGGTTGGCTTTAGCCAGCAGCTTCCACTTCCAACTTGTTTCTGGTTAACTGGAGATAAGAATCTCTAGGATTGGCTTTGAACCATGATCCTCAGATCTCAGCCTCCTGAATAGCTAGGATTATAGGTTTGAGCCTAGTATTTTAAAGGGGTGTATAGTGGGGGTTGGGGAGGAAGAGGGGGTGCATACAACCTACATCCTTTGCCACTGCTTTCCCCTGTGGTGGACAGGAGAGGTGACCAGTAAAGAGAGCCTGGGTTCAGGTGCTGCAGCCTAGCCCGGTTGGGGAATTCCTTGGACTCAGGTCAGGGGCAGGGGTGAGGCAAACGAAGAATCCAGGTCCTGGACTGCAGCCAGCTCCCATCTCTGCTCAGTCTCATGGAAGGTCCCTGGTCCTGCTGCCAACACCATGAAGTGGCTTGTTTTTCTTCCCAGCTGGTCTTACGGAGTGACTCTCCTAAAGGTGAGGCCAGCCAACGTTCCCATGGGAATTGCTCTTTATTTATTGACTTTAACTTGAAAAATACAAATGCTGTGTGAACTGATAGAAAAGGGGGCCTGGGGGATCTCTTGAATGTCTGTCGCCCCCTCACCCCTACCCCAAACTGAACTATAAAGCTTGGAGGAGCAAGAGTAATTTTCCTTTACCAACATATGGTTGATAAAGTCTTTTATAAAATGTGTGGGAGGGGAATTAAGTCCATGGGGGCTGGGAAGGTGGCTCAGTGGTAAAGTGCTTGCCTTGCATGCGTGAGGCCCTGGGTTCGATTCCTCAGCACCACATAAGCAAAAAAGCCAGAAGTGGCTCTGTGGCTCAAGTGGTAGAGTGCTAGCCTTATGCTGAAGGGCTGAGGGACAGCACCCAGGCCCAGAATTCAGGCCCCACAACTGGCAAACAAACAAAAATTAAGTCCATGCATTTCTTGGGGCAAGGGGAGAGGGAAAGCAGGAATAATGCCAAAAGAGAGTGATGTTGATCAAGATGCATTGTACTCATACTCTGATTTGTTGGATTGAAAGCTCTTTGGACAACTACTTAAGGTTTAAATATCAAATAAAAATAAAAAAGTAATGCCACCCCCCACCCAAAGAAGCCACATACATGAATTTCATGTTCATTATCTTTGGAAACAAACAATTGTTAAGTATTGTGGAAGCTAAAGGTTCTCAGCAGTGATACTGACTGATCGATTAATTTTTGCATGCTGGGATCAAACCCAAGGCCCTGGCACACAGTAGGCTAAGACTATACTCCAGAGCCCAACAGTATGAGTCTTCAAGCTGTTTTGCCTGTTTGAAGGATGCTGGCCATACCCCGTGGAAATGTTCTAGTTTATTCTCTCCAAGCTTCTTCTGATAGCCCAAACTACATTTCCCAGCGTGAACCAACAGTCTGTTCCCATTATGCTTTGCACTTCATGCAGTGTTCCTTATGACACCTGAGTGCTGTTCCCCACAGCTCACGGCCCCGCTTCCCCCTTCCCCAGTACTTCTCTGTCTCCATCAGGTAGGCTGCATCCAGCTCTTCCTACCTGCATGACCTTTGCCCTGCTCTTCTTTGCAAAGGGTTTTTTTTTCCCTGCTTGATTTTTTCTTCCCCTTTGAGATAAAGAATTGGAGGCTGGATTAATCTGTCTCGGTCTTGGGAAAGGTGCTTCTGTGTTAGGTCTACTTTATGCTGTTTATATTCTCAAAATCTGTGGCTTTTCTGCACAGCCAAGAAGCTCTGGGTTCATGGCCGGGCTGCAGAGTGCTGGAAGAGGGTAGACCAAAGCAGAAATAAACACACTGTGAATGTAACAGCTGAGCTAGCCCTGCTGAATTCCAAATTAAATGCTTTTTGTTTAAAAAAAAATGTATTTTTGGAACAGTGATCTCAGGAGAGCGCAGAAAATAGAAAGGGAGCTGAAAACCACACATTATCTCACCCCAGAGAGGGAGCAGTTGTGATTGACATTGTGTTGAATATTTTTCCTTGGGCCCCCCCAGATGTTTATTAAATGTCATAGAACAAGACAGAGATGACGCTTGCATATTAGTTTGTAGTCTCTTCCATCCTTACTGCTCCATGAGCATTTAACCATGTCATTACATTTCTTTAAAAAAAAAAAATCACTCAAGCCAGGCACTGGTGGTTCACACCCATCATCCTAGCTACTCAGGAATCTGAGATCTGAGGATCATGGTTCGAAACCAGCCCAGGCAGGGAAGTCTGTGAGACTTTTATCTCCGATTAACCACCAAAAAGCCAGAAATGGAGCTACGGCTCAAGTATGGCATCAATATTGAACCAAAAAGCTCAGAGACAGCACCCAGGCCCTGAGTTACTGAAGTGATTGACCTTTAAATATGGGAAATATTTAAACCTTATAGAAAAGGAGAGTGGAGAGAAGAAGTTCTTGTACCCATCACCTGGCTTCAGCAAGTTCTAACTATAAACAGTCTTGTTTAATGAGGGAACATCTTGTTGCTCAACATTCACCATCTGGATTATTTGGAAGCAAATTGCAGACATGATATTGTTTCTGATAAATATTTCAATGTAAATATTTAAAAGTCAAAGGCATAGGTTTTTTGTTTTGTTTTGTTTTGTCAGTTATGGGGCTTGAACTCTGGGCTTGGGCGCTGTCCCTGTGCTCTTCAGCTCAATGCCAGCACTCGACCACTTGAGCCACAGCACCACTTCTGGCGTTCTAGTGATTTATTGGAGTTAAGAGTCTCACGGACTTTCCTGCCTGGGCTGACTTTGAACCATGATCCTCAGATCTCAGCCTCCTGAGTAGCTAGGATTACAGGTGTGAACCATCAGTGCCCGGTTTAGTTTTTTTAATCACCTAAGTATCATTGATTGCGTGTAAAATATCAAAAAGTTAACCAAATCCTTGATAGCCACTGACTTTCCAGTATCTTAAGTTGGGTGGTTTGGTTTTTTTCCCCCTATTTTTTTTTTTTTTGGGTCCGGTCATGGGGCCTGAACTCTGGGCCTGGGCGCTGTCCCTCAGCTCTTCAGCTCAAGGCTAGTGCGATACTACTTGAGCCACGGCACCACTTGCGGCTTTTTTCTTTGCTTATGTGGTGCTGAGGAATCAAACCCAGGGCCTGGAGCATGCAAGGCAAGCGCTCTACCACTGAGCCACCTTCCCAGCCCTCCCCCTAATTTTATATGTGTCTGTGTGACTGTGTATCTGCGTGTGCCAGTACTGGGCCTTGTGCTTTCACTTGGCCTTTTTGCTCAAAGCTAGCATCCTACCACTTGAGCCACATTTCCACTTCCAGCTTTTATTCTGGTTAATAAGAGCCTTTATCTTTGTCTTTCCTGGGCTGGCTTCAAATACGACCCTCAGATCTCAGCCTCCTGAGTAGCTAGCATTACAGATGTGAGGCACTGAGGCCTGACCAGTTAATAACTGGTTTCCCAATAAAGTTTGTGTGTTGTGATGGATTGGTGGAGCTCTCATGGTTCGGCTCTCCTACAGAACCTACTTGATTGATTATTGTATTTGAGGATGCTGGGGATTGAACCCAGGGCCTCATGCATGCTGGTCAAGTGCTCTACTGCAGAGCCAAGCCCCTCATCCCTCCTTGTAATTTAATTATTTTGAAGAAACCTGGTCATTTGTCCTCCAGTTTCCAACCATTTGGATTTTGATGATTGCATTCAATGGTGTCATTTAATCTGATTTAATGAATGGTGTCATTTAAGCTGATTTACCTCTGTGCTTGTATTTCCCATAATTGGTGGATGTTTGATGACAATTAGGCATGGTTTGGGGAGGTAAGGATATTGTTTAGTGGTGAGGGTATCTTCTTCAGGGTACCACAGGAAGACTAAGAAATGAACTTGTTCTTAAGCATGCTCCAAAGGGGACCATTGAATCCTGTTTGCAATACCATTGTGACCTCACACCCTGAAATATTTTAACCCATTACCATTGTTCTCAGTGATGTTTGAGCCATCTCATCCAAGCCAGCGGCTTGGAGTTCTTTTTGTCAGTATCTTGTTGTCTCTGATATGTTTGTTGTTGTTGTTTTAACTATAGCCTGACAGTCTTAGTCTGTTTTCTGTTGCTATAACAAATTCCCCGAGACTGGATACTTTAGAAAGAATAGAGGTTTGCAGCTTATAATTCTGGAGGCTGGGAATATTAAAAGCATGATGCTAATATCCAGCATCTGCCCAGTGTGTAGAGATGGCCTCACTGCATTCTAAACTGATGAACGGCACGGCATGGTGAGAAAGAGCACTTGTACCAGTCAGGTCTGTCTTCCTCCTCTTAAAAAGTCATTATTGTCACTTCCAGCATTTTTGGTGGTCAGAGACCACAGTCTCTTGCTCAGGCTGGATTTGAACCACTATCCTCAGATCTCAGCATCCTGAGTAGCTAGGATTACAGGTGTAAGTCACTGACACTGACAACTTGTTTTGGCAGGACTGGGATTTAAACTTGGAACTTTCCAGGCTTGCTTTCTCTGGCTGACTGGCGCTCTCCCAGTGGAGCCACATCTCCAGCTCTCTTTTAACTTTTTAAGGCCTCATTTATTTTTACATTTAAGCCTCTCTGGTGATGGGCTTGTACATGCTAGGCTAGCACTCCACCCCAACCCCTCTAATCCCAGCATTCCACTCCAACCCCCCTAATCCTTTGCTTTACTTATTTATTTATTTATTTATTTATTTATCTTTTGTTGGTCGTGGGTCTTGCACTCAGGGCCTGGGCACTGTCCCTGTGCTCTTCAGCTCAAGGCTAATGCTCTACCATTTGTGCCACAGCGCCACTTCTGGTTTTCTATTGGTTTATTGGAGACAAGAGTCTCATGGACTTTCTTGCCCCGGGATGGCATTGAAGGTGATCCTCAGATCTCAGCCTCCGGAGTAGCTAGGATTACAGGTGTGAGCCACCAGCACCCAGCTTTAACCCTTTGCTCTAATTCTGTCATTTATTAAGTAGTAAGGAGAAGCTGTGCTATGAGGATCCTCTTCTCCCAGCATCCTTTGTGAACCAATCTGCTGAACTCTCATAGTACCCAGGAAAAAGGCATTTGAGCCTTTTCCCCCCTAAATCTGTTCCTGTGCCAGCATGCTTCAGTTTGTAAAGTTACATAATTCATCACTACTCGAGTGACTTCTTGTTTTTAGTCCTTTTCACAAATGTCTTAGCTATTCTTGTCTGTTTATTCTCCTAAATACACAGGAGCATTATTCTGTCAAGTTAAACCATCCCCTTGATCTATTAGGGGGCCAGGCCACAGGCACCAAGTTTGAGAAGCTTTGGGGATCCAAAGGAATCCCAGGACCTCCAAGACAAGTGCTTCAACAGTGGGGGAGCCTCAGTCCCCTACATAAATAGACTCCCAACACCTGGCCACCTAGACAAATGCTGGCACGATCTCAAACCACAGAGACACAAAATCTTGGAGCTGTTGATTCTGTTTGGCTATGGCCTGGCCCCTGCCACCAGTGGCTTTTCTCCCAGCCAGGTCTCAGAAAAGGTCATGTGTGGGCCCTTGTTCCCCTCTGGCACCCTGATTTTGTCAGAGTCAGTAAATGATGGCTCAGCGTTGCAGGTTGAATTGGCTCTTGATTCCCCAAGACCTCAGAGTGTTATTTTCTTTGGAAACAGATGTGTAGATTTAAGATAAGGTCATACTGGAGAGAGGCCTTGGTCCTGGGCTTCTTATCAGCCAGAAACAAGACAATGGGGACACACATGTATAGACAGGAAGTGACCATGGAAGAGGAGGCTGGGACAATGCAGCTGGAAGCTAAGGGAAGCCAAGGATTGCTGGCCACCATCACAAGCTCAGAAGAGTCAAGGAACAATTTCAGCCAGTCTCTGAGGGAAGGGGGCCCTGTAGGCACCTTGATTTCAGAGTTCTGATCTCCAGATGCATAAGAGAATGAACTCCTGTTCATTAATGCCCATCTTATGTTTTAAGCCATCCAGTTTTGTAGGAGTCCTTTCTTACTGCTCCACAGAAAACAAATACCTTTGGTAAAGGGTTGGCAAGCAATCCTGTAGAACAGTGTGAAGTTTCACACACTCCAGGGATCTTCTTTTTTTCATAGGAATGAGAATGTGTGTCTCCAGGGGCCTGTGATTACCCTGTGAGTTGGGAAAGAGAGAATTCCAGAAGCTGACCCCTGCAGGGAGCCAGAGCTACCATCCTTGGTCTTTAACAAGTTTGCTCATCTGAACCATTCAATTTTGCTAAAAGATTGGAAGAATGGGAAATTGTTATTGTTGTTGGGTTTTTTGTTGTTGTTGTTGTTGTTCTGGTACTGGAGCTTGAGCTCAGGCCTTGTGTTCTCTGCTTGGCTTTTTTCTGCTCAAGCCTGGTACTCTCCCACGTGAGCCACAGCTCCACTTTTAGCTTATTGATAGTACATTGGAGATAAGAGACTCATAGATGGGCTTTTCTGCCTGGGTTGGCTTCAGATTTCCATCCTCAGATCTGAGCCTCCTGAGTAGCTAGGATTAGAAACATGAGCTACTAGCATGGGAACCAAAAAGATTTTTCTCTCTGGCCAGGAAACTGAGGCCCACCAACATTCAAAGATGTAGGCTTCATGGCTACCTTGTGTGGAGGCGGAGCTAGGTGACCCTGCCGTCACCACCCGGGCACTGGGTAACTCCTGTTCTGGGCTGCAGGTTTTTCTGGCTGCAAGCAACCTGAGGATCTGATTGTTAGTACATTGAATAACCACCAAGAGAGCAGCCAGTTTTCAACTGGTTTGAATGAAGTTCCATGTCAGCAGTTCTTAAACACTGCCTAGATTCACTGACCTGGTCCTTCAGGTGGGATGGGGCAGCGGGGAAGGCCGTTACATGTTTAAGAAAGAAGAATCCTTCCCACTGGATCTGTGATCACCTATCAGGGCTGTTACTGATGGGTCACAAGGCTGTCTGTACTTGTGCAGCCCCTGTGTATGCTGTGAGGAAGGCCAAGATGGGGGTTCAAAGGCAAACAGCTGTTGGAGAGTGTGATGTCAAAAGACTTGATCTTGTTTGATCACTTTGTGGCCACAGCATCTTCTCCCTCTTTCTCCTAGACTGAAACATAAGGGACTTGAACGTCTTTTCATTTGGTATCTCTGGTCCACCCCAGCCCAGCAACGAGGAGATTTGGGGCGTCAGGGTGGAATACCAGTGAGAAACAGAATGGACTGGGTATTTTGGGTGCCTGCTTGGCTAGGCTGGGTGAGATTAAGCCACATTTCATTGTACGGCCCTCAGTATTATCATTGGCAAGATGGAGACAGTCTCAGCCTTCCTCAACAGCAGCACTGCCCTTGTCTTCATCATGACATGTTGCTTGGATACACTGGACCCATGTATGAATATCCTGGACCAGCCTTAGGAATCCTGTTACTTCTGTGCTCTGGGATTCTGTGAAAGTTGAAACTTTTTCTCGAAGAGGAAAGCCTCTGATGCATAGAAGTTTGAGTGCTTTAATATACATATTGTAATGAACAGAACTGGATAAAATTACAAATCCCCCATCACCAGTCTCCCTACAGCATTTATGGCCCTACACTGACTACATGGGAATTGTCTAGAAAATGAGAGCTTTCGTGAGATAAAAATAACTGATAGGTTGTGTGAAAGTTGTTTTAATGGCTGGAAAAAAATGTCATACATAATTGATTTGCGTGGTTGGAAAATGTCTAAGTATGTAGGACGTACTGTGTGTTAGACGTTTTCTTTTGTCTCTTTAACAGTAGTGGAGCACAACAATTTAAAGGAGGAAAGGCATGTGGGTTCCTAATTTCAGTTTCCCATCCATCATGGTATGGTGGGGCAGAACAGCTCACACCATGGTGGCCAGGAAATAGAGAGCAACAGAGAAAGGGACCAAGGATGAAGACAATACCTTCAAAGACACACTTCCAGTGATCTACTTCCTGCAGCTAGGGGGCCCTCTTCTCAAGTTCCCAACAACTCCAAAATAGAACCACCAGCCTCCTACCCATTACCCTGTGGAGGACACTTCATGTCCAAACGATAATCTTCCTACCCAGAGACTCACGTCCATTTCATAATGACAAATGATTTTAGCCCATTTCTAAGAGTCTTTATAGACTTAACAGTTCCAACATTGTTCAAAAGCCCCACTTCAAAGTGTTCTCCTGAGACTCTATGTTGGTAGACAGTCCACACTGCTGGCATTTCTAATTTATTTGCCCTCATGTCTTCACACATTGCCCTCTCAGGACTTGTCTGTGGGAATCCTGACCCTGTGATACATTACCCGGCCTTCCTGACCTTCCTTTGAAATCTGGGTAAATGCCTTCACAGCCCCCTAATACTTGCATTCTGGATGCCTGCAGAAGCAGCAGCCTGTGAAGGATGCCAAGGTTTGCTGCCAGCCCAAGTAGTAGTTTAGGCCCCCTTGGACCATAGCTGCCATGTCTCTGAGTGCCTGGATGTCTTGGGTATGGGTAAACACTTTCCTAGATGACTTTGTGTAAGCAAGATGTCCAGTGCTCTCTTCTCAAAGCCAAGACTTTCAACTGAGTTAAAAATCTTTACATCTTTGAGCATGCTGTGGGTGGAATCTGGCCAGTTTCTAAGATTCCCTTGTGGCATCTTTGCTGGTGTAAGGCTACAGAGTTCCTGGCTTTCTTTTAAAGGCCTTGAGCTCTCCAGCAACAACACTTTCCTTGGCCCCAACCTTACAAGGAATTTTCTTATATTTTTCTATATCGTCTGCTCTGCTATTTTGCTCCTGATTCTCATTGTAAACTTAGCCTAAAGCAGCCAACAACAACCACGACAATGGATATGGCCTTGATACTTCCCCTGAAAGATTCATTAGTCCATTGCCTTTAAATCAGCCTCCTCTCAGTGTGTGGACAAAATGTAGCCAAGTTGTTTAACAGCATATAACACAGCCTCTTGTATAGTTCTGATACAGTAAAGTTGGGAGGGGGGAGAGGCAGGAGGGAGGGGGAAAGGAAAGGACAGAAGGAAGGGGAAAAAATTATAAATCAAGTGATGTTTTGTTTCTTCCTCTTGGACTGGGAGTAAGGAACATCTTAAAAATACTAGTTCTTGCTGAACGCTGGTGGCTCACACCTGCAGGAAAGTCCATGAAACTCTTATCTCCAATTAATCACCAGAAAATCCGAAGTGGTGTTATGGCTCAAAGTGGTAAAGCACTAGACTTGAGCAAAAGAGATCAGGGACAGTGCCCAGACTCTTGAGTTCAAGCTCTACAACCAAAACCAAACCAAAACAACAACAACAACAAAAAGTTTTTAAAGTATCAATATTTGGTCAGTATTTCACTCCCCTTTTCCCCATTCAAGTAGAAAAGTTTGCTTTAAAAGCAAAGGCAGTTTACTAAAAGTTAAAATTACACTTTGGCCTGATTTAATTTAAATATTTAAGAAGCTACAGATTTAAAATAAAATCTACAACTCCTCGTGCTATTTGTGTTTAGAATTAACTTTGACTCCAAAATATACTATATTCTCAAGAAAAATTAGGAACAGAAGAAGGAGGGATGGCCTAGATCTGCAGGTCAGCTCGCAAAAATTTAGAGATGGAAAAATCACCTAACTTAGATTAAGTACCCAGCACAGGGTAATGAGTAGAACTTTAAACTGTGAATTTGAGTTCTAATAGTGTTACCCATCTCATTGGACCTCAGTTTTCTCATCTGCAGAATAAGATGGATAATGATTACCTAACCAGGGTCATTGTGAGGATCCAAAGGGGAAAATGTGCTAGGCATTGGTCATTCACACCTGTAATCTTAGCTACTCAGGAGGCTAAGATCTGAGGATTGAAGTTCAAAGCCAGCCCAAGCAGTAAAGTCCATGAGACTCTTGTCTCCAATTAACCACTCAGAAAAAGCCTGAAGTGGTGCTGTGGCTCAAGTGGTAAAGTGCTAGTCTTAAGCAAAAGAAGCTCAGGGAGAGTGCCCAGGCCCTGAGTTCAATCCCTAGGACTGAGATTTTTAAAACTGTAAGGGCTGGGATGTAGCACAGTGGCAAAGTGCTTGCCTAGCAAGTAAGCATCCTGGGTTTGACACCCAGTAACAAAAAAGAAAAGACAAAAAAATACAGTTAAAAAAATGTGAGAATGTATATGGAGAGACCCAACCTCACACAGCACATGCTGGGTATCAACAAACAGTGCTTATTAATGTGGATTTGTTTAAGCCAGCCCTGATGTGCACAATGGGCAGTTGTGACTGAAATCCAGATGGCAAACCAGATAGCAATGTGTTTTCTTCGTGAGGTAGAGTACAAACTCTAGCACAGCAGCTAGAGAGTTCTAATGCCCTGCAGTCCTGGGTTGGGGGTACCCAATTTCTTAGGTTCTACAGTCCTAACATCCTACCCATTGTGTGATCATGTATGGTCCTTGGTGGTTGTTCAGTTCTTTGGATGGTGTCTCAGCCTGCAGAACACAAGGCAGGAAACCTGGGCAGGGTGAGTGCTTTGTTTCTAAAAGCACACCTAAGAAACGATACACCTCACTTCCACGTCCACATGTGCCTATTGGCCAGAAGCCAGTCATGTGACTTGGCCTAACTGCAAAGGCATCTGGGAGGTTGCAGGACTTCTAGCCTCCTATGAGTTTGCTGAGCTGTGATAGATGTTATAGACAGCTGCCTAGGGCTTGATCATCTGTGCCAAGGTATACAGTAGGTGCCTATTTGGACCCATCAATAAGGGTTGCTCTTCATGATCGTTGGCTGGTACTCTGACATTCAGAGCCGTGGGAGAGGCAGCTGAGGAAGAGCAGACAATAAAAGCTGCCCTGTCTCTTGGGCTACTTCTCTAATTAGGAAAAACAGTAAGTAAAAAAGGTGGGGTAGTTGGGGGCCAGTACTGCATCTTTTGAGTTTGAAAGCTGTGTTTAGGCCAGGAAGTTTCTGCCTTTAATTATCCTGTCTGAGTTGACTTTAATGAGCATTATTTTTACTGCCTTCATTTCAGGGAAGGGAAAAAAAAGTGCTTTTTTTGCATCCAAGCACATAAAACAGCTTTGTTCATGAGCTGGAAAGACAGAGCTTGTAGCTGTTGGGTCTTCAGAGGCTCTGTTACCAGAAATATTATCTTGGTGTCTGGGCCAGAAGATGGGCAGCCTGTACTATTAGGGAACTAAGGATACCGGCAGGCTTGGAGTCCCACTTTCCATGACTGTCTCCCAGTGTCACATGTGGGTAGAAATAGTCCCAGCCACAGGATCACCCTCCCGGGAGGCTGAGACCTCACAGACTGAGTCCAACTCAAGATGCTAAGACAAACATGCCTCAGGCTGGGTAACTTCTAAAACAATACAAGTTTTCTCAAATGTGATTGGCTTCTAATTTTTGACAGTATTGCAGTAAGCATTCTGATGTGTGTAACCTTTTGGTATTTTGATTTTTTTTCCCCCCTTTGGTAGAGATTCACAAAGTCAAAGAAAAAGAAGTTTGGTAGCATCAGACCCTGCAAACTTTCTGCCCACATGTTTTATAACAGTTGTAATGCTGCCAGAATGTTTTAAAATGTCAGTCTTATAATACCTACGACAGCAATGCATCTCCAGGTTTTGGGGGGGGGGCTTCCCTACATTTTTTTCTTGTTTTGAAAAGCTGAAAGTGATACATGGAAAAACATTTCTTTTCCTCTTTAGTGGAAAAAGTTAACACATGCTTGTATAAAATTTAGAGAAGCCAAAACAAAATAAAAAATCAACTATAATCCTGTCCTCAGCCCAGGGTAAACACTAGTAATATTATGATCTGTATCCCATGTGATTGGGTATGTGTGTGTGTTTGTGTGTGTGTGTGTGTGTGTGTGTGTGTGTGTGTGTGTGTGCATACACACACATGCACACACATGCTGGTAGTGGAGCTTAAATTCAGCCCTCTGGCCCAGTCTCTAGCTTTTTCAGTCAAGGCTGGCTCTCTACCACTTGAGCCAAATCTTCATTTGGGGCTTTTTTAAACTTGCAAATTGGAGATAAGAATCTCACAGATTTTTCTGCCCTGGCTGACTTCAAACCTTGATCCTCAGATCTCAGCCTCCTGAATAGTTAGAATTATAGGCATGAGCCACCAGCTCCTGCCTGAGAGTTATTATTTTTTCTTCAAACATTGAAAACTCTAGTAGGCAAAATCGGACCCAATAGGAGAACGTAGTCCTCTGTGCTGCGTTTCTCCAATCACCGCCAAAGTAGGAGTAAATTTGGATCTGGTTTGGGCAAGCACCCCAAGGCACTCAAGTTTTAACTCCCTGTGAGTGCGGGGTTCATTTGCAGTTTCTGAACCACCACGGCACGTGGTAAATGTTTGCACATGGTGGCGCTAAGGGGGTTCAGAGCGATGCTGTAGGTGGGTCGGGGCGAGGACATGTGCCCCGAGCTGCCTCCAGCTGAGGACTTCAGGCCACACAGACCCAAGTGGATGTCACAGAACAAACGGGACTGTGCAGGGACCACACAGAGGCACAAGCTGCTTCGAATCTTCCAGGGCTCTGCTATGCCTGACAACTAAAAAGAAACAGAGGCGACCTGGGGTGCTAGAAACATCATCGGCCTGGAGACGAGGGGAGGTTTGGATGGTGGGAGGCCACTGGGTGGTGTGGCTCCTTCTTCTCTGCTTGTAAAATAGAGATGAGGGAGAATAGACTGGGGTTCTCCAACTAACTGGGTTCTTCCTGTGGGGTTCTGAGGGTGACAGGCAGGGGGAGGAGAAGAGGGGGAGATGATGAGGACACAGCAAGGCGGGGAGTCATCACGATGTACCCGTCAGCCTGAATTGTGTGTCACTCTTGGCCTCTCTACAAGATGTCTTCCATGTAAACGACAGCTTCTGCTTTGAAACCAAGGCCATCTGGAAGATTCCTCTGGGGCCCTGTGATTGCTTGAGTCAGCAAGAAGCAGGCTGATATTTTACCAGCAACCGCGGGGGGACCTGATCTGTGTGTGATAGGAAGACATCTCAGGCCTGTTGTGTTCTAATCCCTCTAGGAAATTGCTTTTAACATAAGACATTGCTCAAAAGAATCTCTTGATCATCTAAATGATGATGCTTGAAGTCCTGTGGGAAGGAGGGTGATCTTTAAGAAATGTTCCCTTCTAGCCAGGTGCCAGTGGCTCACACCTGTAATCCTAGCTACTCAGGAGTTTGAGATCTAAGGACCTGGATCTAAGCCAGCTCAGGCAGGAAAGTCCATGAGACTCTTATCTCCAATAAACCACTCAGAAAACTGGAAGTGGTGCTGTGGCTCAAGTGGTAGAGCACTAGCCTTGAGCTGAAGAACTGAGGAACAGCACTCAGGCTGAGAGTTCAAGCCCCATGATAGACCCCCCCAAAAAAAAAAGTTCCCTTCTGTGCACAAAGGCGCATGCCTGTCATCCTGGCTGCCCAGGAGACAAAGTTAGGGATTTGAGGCCCTCTCTGGAAAAAAAGAAAAATCAGAGAGGGCTAGAGACATGACTCCCGTGATAGAGCCCCAAGTTCAAACACCAGTACCACCAAAAAGAAAAAGAAAAAAAAGAAGTCCCATTCTTGGTTTTCAGAAAACAAAACCAAACCCTATTTGCAGAAAACTATTAAAAAGCAATTTCCTGCCTGGAATTATCAGCAACTAGGCCCTTGCCATGTCATTCTGTGCTTATCCCTGTCTGTCTCCTGCTCCTTCCCATCCGCTCCGCCCAGTGTTCAGAAGACAAAGAGGAGGATAGAGTTCAGATTCTTCTCATCATTTGAGAGAGTGCACAGAGGCCAGGCATTAAAGACTGCCCAGGCTGCAGGACTTGACCTGTGGGCCAGAACAGTGACTGAGGACGTCAGGTTGAAAGCCAAGACCCTGGGCAAAAAGAAATGAGGATGGAGGCCGGAAAACTGAGGCACAAACTGGTATTTATGTGTGCTCAAGTTCTCTGGACACACTTGTTTTATGAAAGCGCCAGCCCTTTGTATTTGTGGAGATTTGGGGGTCCCCTGCTTAGACATTCAATACTTTTGCTTTGCTGTTGGCATCTGTTCTTCGGGAGCCTCCCTCAGTCTGGGCAGATGGTACAGGATGTTAAAGTTAGCAAGCAGGGTCTGTGGAGAGCCGAGTGCTCGATCTGCCTCTCAGCCCTGTACTACCAGTGAGAAGATTCTTGAGTGTTTATTTCAAGAGCTCTTTGAATCTCTATTTCTCTAAACATCAGAGATGGGCATTTCTGCACCTCATTGGGACCCTCAGGGGTAACACTTTTAAACTCTAGTCCCACCAAGTGCTGGGGTCATACGCCCGTAATCCTAGTTCAAAGCCAACCTGGACAGACAAATCCGAGAAACTCTGGCCTCCAATTAATCACCAAAAAGGTCAAAAATGGAGCTGTGACTCAAGTAATAGAATGCCAGCCCTGAGTGGAAAAAGCCAGGAGAGAATGCCCCAGGACTGGTACACACGCACACACACACACACACACACATACACACACACACACATATTTGCATATTTTGTTACATAGCTAGGAATTAGAGCAGTCATTTGAACTTCTTATTGGGGTCTGCTGCCACTCAGACTGCAGGAGGGTGCTAGTGGTGTGGTCTGCCAGCCAAATGGTGGTTGTGCGTGTTGTGGGAAGGGAAGGAGGAATATATCAGACACAAAAGGGCTCCGAATAAGTTGCAGGCAGAGTGTGATATGTGTACAAAGGCACTCTTTCACTGAGCAGACCCCTTAATGGCGGCTCTGTAGGTCCTGAGACCCACCGTGATCACGTGAGATCAACCCTGCCATGAAGGATCACCTTGTCTAATGTTTGTCTGCCTTTTTTTTTTTTTAACCTCAGAGTCATAGTAAGAAATACGCAGCAGGACACCCAGTACAGATTCTCCTCCACCTTCACATGGATTATGTCCTTCTCCAGAAACTCATCATTAAGTTCAAACCATGACAGTGGAAAAATGGAATGCCTGACCTGCTGGCCATCAGACCCACACCAGTATATTTGTCCCTTCTAGAAACCGTATACACACATGAACTCACAAGATCTTTAATCTTTTGTGTCTGGCTGTGCTCTATATCCAGAGAGAGGAGCCAACCACATATCATCTGCTCTAAAAAAGACCAGATTCAACCAGGTACAGGTGGTTCATGTCTATAAGCCTAGCCACTCAAGAGGCTGAGAAAGTCCATGAGGCTCTTATCTACAAAGACAAATGAGGAGCTGTGGCTCAAGTGGTAGAGCACTAACCTTAAGCATAAAAGCTCAAAAGATAGTACCCAGATTCTGAGTTCAAGCACCAGGACCAGCACAGAAGAAAAAAAATCAGATTTAGATTAAAAAATCACATTGAAAGGAATGGGCCTTACTTTCACACCAATGTAAAAACCTTCCCATCCCCACCCCCAAATAAATTCTTCAGTCTAACTATTCAAGTCAAGGACCATGTAGATATCCACAGAGAAAGGACCAGCAATGCGGCCTGACATAAGAGGTTCTCTCTGGTCTTTATCTCCTTTACTGGAACCCTGGTGGCTACACACCCCCGGGTTGATTGCACAATTTTATGGCCTGAGTTGTGAAATCTGCTCTTATGGAGAGGTGGATATTTGGACAACTAAGCAAGAAGCCTAGATCAGACTTCCATAAGTAGCAGTGTTTACTTGTAGATTTGGAGGGGGTGAAGGGCAAGGATCTGGCCAACAGTAATAACCAGGTGAATTATAGATGGAAGAGCCAGGTGTGAGCTCAGGGAAAGGTGGGCATTCATGGGGGTGAGGGTGGGCAGGCATTGGGCCAATGGCCCTGGAAAGTCACCAAGTTGTCACACACAAGGCAAGAAAGTTTGCTTGTATTCCTATTTGCCATGGACATTTGGGACTTTTGTAAAGAGCTTTACTTGAAGTAGAGTTTATAATACCATAAAATTCACCCATTGGGAGTGTACAGCTCTCTGATTTTTGGTAAACATTTATAGGCGGTTTTAGAATATCCTCATCTTCACCAAAACATTCCCTTGGGCTCCTTTCCCAGTTCCTCCTCAGACCACACTGGAACCCCAGACAATCCCTGATCAACCTCCTGCTTCTAAGATTTGTCTCTCTAGCGAGGCACCAGTGGCTCACACTTGTAATCCTAGCTACTCAGGAGGCTGAGATCTCAAACCAGCCTAATCATGAAAAGTCTGTGAGACTCTTATCTCCAATTAATCACCCAAAAAAGCCAGATATGGTGCTGTGGCTCAAGTAGTAGAGCACCAGTCTTGAGTGAAAAGAAAGTTCAACAGCACCCAGGCCATGAGTTCAAGCCCCAGTACATCACAGAGAGAGGAGGATGGGGCGGGGGCAAGAAAAGAGATCTGTTTTTCTAGAAATCTTTTTTTGGGGGTGGGTCCGGTCATGGGGCCTGAACTCTGGGCCTGGGCGCTGTCCCTCAGCGCTTGAGCTCAAGGCTAGCGCTCTACCACTTGAGCCACAGCACCACTTCTGGCTTTTTTTCTTTTTGCTGATGTGGTACTGAGGAATCGAACCCAGGGTCTCAGGCATGCAAGGCAAACGCTCTACCACTGAGCCACCTTCCCAGCCCTGTCTAGAAATCTTATACATAGACCCACAGGATCCTTTGTCTTCAGTGTCTGGATGTTTTCAGTCAGTGTTGAGAGTTTCTGAGGCTCATTTGTGCTGTGGTTCTGAGGGGTGACTCCATTGATGAACAGTTTATCCTGTTTCAAGTTGATAGACATTTGGATCACTTCCAGTTCAGGGCTGTTATGAATAACACTTGTGTGAGCATTTGCATCTGAGTCTTTGTGTGGACATATGTTTGCATTTCTCCCGGGGAGATCCAAGAAGTGGGATTGTTGTGCTGTGGGATAAATACATGTTGAACTCTGGAAGAAATTGCCAAGGTATCTTCCAAAGTGGCCACAAGGTTTACATTCCCTCCAGTGCCTTTGGAGGCCCAGTGTCTGCACATCTGCTGAACAATTTGGGATTAACTTCACAGAAGTGCCTCCTAGGAGAGACTAGAAGTCAGAGGAAGAAGCAAGTGAAGAAGGGAGAAGAAGCTGTGAGGCTTGGAATAAAACTCTGATCATGCCCATCCTAGCTAATCAGAAGACTGAGATCTGAGGATGGAGATTCAAAGCCAGGCCAGACAGGAAAATCCATGAGATAATAATTTTTTTTTGTCAGTCGTGGGGCTTGAACTCTGGGCCTGGGTGCTATCCCTCAGCTCTTCAGCTCAAAGCAAGTGCTCTACCACTTGAGCCCCAGCACCACTTCTGGTTTTCTAGTAGTTTGTTGGAGATAAGAGTCTCACAGACTTTCCTGCCTGGCCTGGCTTTGAACTGAGATCCTCAGACCTCAGCCTCCTTAGTAGCTAGGATTACAAGGGTGAACCACCAGGGCCAGCCAGTGAGATTCTTATCTCCAATTAACCATCAGAAAACCAGAAGTGGTGCTGTGGCTCAAAGTGATAGAGTGTTAGCTTTCCCTGAAAAAGCTCAAGGACAGCCCCTGGACCTTGAGTTTGAGCCTCACAACTGACAAAAATAAAAATCCAGAAGTAGAGCTGTAATTCAAGTGGTAGAGCATTAGCTTTGAGCAAAGCCTCTTAAGGAAAGTGCCCAGGCCTGAGTTCAAGCCTCTAGTAACAGTTCTGTCTCTCTGTCTCTGTCTCTGTCTCTCTGTCTGTCTCTGTCTCTCTCTCTCTCTCTCTCTGTCTGTCTCTCTCTCACACACACACACAGAGCTGTGGCCATGACGGACAGGGAGGAGTTAGTGTGGAGGAGGGTCAGCACGACACTAATTGTGACAGACAGAGAGAAGGTAGAGGTGACCTACACAAGACTTAACAATCCCCATGGTGCTGCTGCTGCTGAAGCCTGTGGTCCATCCTAGGACCCCATGGAGCCCAGCTGGCTCTACACTCCCATCATATGATATCGTCTTGATATCACGGTTCTGAGGCGTAGCCCAGATATGGAGAGGCTTACAGCTCTCAGGTGACTGCAGTGCGGACCTGGGCAGAGAATCACTGCTGTACATTCTCATGCTGAACTGCACCCAGTAAACACCTGAGCAGCTTTACAAACATCCCCCCCCCCCACCACCACTGTAACGTTTTAGTATAACTACAAAGGGAGAAAACACAATCACCAGGAGATCTCCTAGGTGATTAGAGCATGCAGTTGGATTTGGGGGTCCACTGCTCCAAAGGTAACTTATTTCTAAGAGTCAATTCTGACCAGATCCTTTTAATACCAGCATTTCCAAAGACAGCATGGCTGTCTCAAAAGTAGACACAGAAATCTTTTCCCTTGCTATATTTTTTTTGTCTTTCAAATGCACAGATCATTTTCCCCAAAGCATTTTATAGTACATGTTGTTAAAAAAATAAAACCAGATTCCAGTGCACATGCTCTATAAATCCATCTGGTTTACATAAAATATTTACAAATACAGATACAGAAGGAATTCGGGGGTATTTGTGGACCAGCTAAGGGCTTAGTCTATACGTGTGTGTTGCTTCCTCTCTAGTTACTGTACCCTGTAGATCTACATTTAAACACAGATCAGGTATCACGATGACCTTCATACCTTAGTGGAGTACACTTTATCTCACCGGGACCCCAGGCCATACTAGAAAGCTCTTGTATGAGTCTCTCTCCCCACCCCCATCTCTCCTTTTTTCTTTCTTTTTACTCCCTTCCTTCCTTCCTTCCTTTTTTCTTCCTTTCTTTCTTTCTTTTCTTTCCTTCTTTCTTGTGGTGTATGTGTGTGTGTGTGTGTGTGTGTGTGTGTGTGTGTGCACGTGTGTGTGTATTTGTGTGTGTGCTGGTAGTGGGGCTTGAACTCAGGGTCTAGGCTCTGTCCCTTAGATTTTTTTTTTACTCAAGCCTCACTTGAGCCACAGCTCCACTCCCAGCTTTTTGTTGGTTAATTGGATATATAAGTTTCACAGACTTTCCTGCCTGGGCTGACTCCAAACCATGATGCTCAGATCTCAGACTCCTGAATAACTAGGGTTGTAGGCGTGAGTTCTCAGTGGCTGGCTATGATTCTTTTCATGACCAAGTATTTTCAGATAGTAAATTAAGTAAACATCCAGATGGCTGTGACCTTTTTCCCCATCCAGGTGTTAAGCATTTCTGAATTTTTGCCAACAACAAAAGTATCTTTTTTTTTTAACCTCCTACAGCAGTAAGTTGAGGAGGAGGCCAGAGCTGGGTTTTAAGCTTATTTTTCAAGTAAAGCAGGACTGTTTTACCAGTACTGCCCAGACGTCTTAAATTCTGTCGATGCTGTCCATGCTTCTCACATTTAATCCCTTGATTCTTTGCTTTGGATCAGAACAGAAGTTCTCAGGGTAGAGACAGGCGCCACGGAGAAGGCTTGCCTCTGCTTGCCTTGGACCCCTGGCCCTCTCACAGGGAATTAGAACCCCTGGTTGAGATTTTTCCTCTTTTTCTTTTCTGTCTTTTTTTTCCTTTTTTGTTCTTTTTATTCACTGTGTCAGTCAGTCTCCCTACCCCCTAGAACTAGCAGCTCAGCTCAGCTACCATCTCTTAGTTTCCCAGGCTGGCTGGGACTCCAGATGCAATATCCCAAGTGCCAGAACTAGCTGGGCTTCTTGATGTCTGGATCCTTGCTGAGGAAACCCGGGAAAGGGGTGGCCATGGGTATCGAGGTCTAGGTGGGATAACGGGCAGCGTGGAGCTCAGCACACCCAGGGCCTGGTGTTCAGAGGCTGGAGCTCACAACCTGCTGAGCAGTGATAGCCGGGGCCTGGCTACATGCAGTCTGGAAGCTACCAAGTGTGCACGGGACCCCTCATGGAAGCAGGCTGGACCCTAGCTCCCTGAGCTCTGAGCTCTGAGCATATTTCCTCACCTGCAGTCTCATCCCAGACAGATTGCAATCTTCCCTCTGAATGTTCATATTTAGAAGCTCAACCAACTACAGATTGAAAATATCGGAGAAACAAGAGCTGTCTCTGTGCCGAATGTGCAGACGTTTTCCTTGCCACCCTTCCCTAAACTACTCATGCAGACAACCGCTTACGGAGCACATGGGCCGTATTAGGTGTTGAAAGCCATCTAGAGATATGCCACAGGGTGTAACGTATACAAAGGCCCTGTGTCAATACTATGTCATTTTTATATAAGGGGTGTGAGCATCTTGAATTTTGGTAGAGTTCCTCTCCCATGGATGCCAAGAGGCACAACTCCACCTTCTACAGGGATTATATAAGTGATTTTGAAGATAGACGGCTGGGCAGTAAAAATATTGCACTTGGGTTCAAGTCCACATTGACCAGCTTGTGATCCAGGAAGCAAGGAAGCAAGGCTCTGTTCTTTAGACTATAGATCAGGCTGACCCTGTCTCCACCCTCTGTTGCTGTGCAACCTTCACCCAGAGGCATAGTCTCTCTGACCCTCTGTCTCTTCTAAAATGGGGTTTATATTTCTGGGGTTTATTTATTATCAGGATCATGTGAACAGAAGCCTGCTAGGGGCTTAGCATGGTTTCTTCAAACACTACCTACATGAGAAAAGTCAATTCAAAAAGTTCAAAGAGCTCCGCGGGTGGGGGTGAGGGTGGATGAGTGGAGTTCATGTTTGAGTCCCCACCTCTTAAGGAAAGCTTAGCCAGACACCTGCTTTAAAGGAGCTCCAGGAGCCATCCTCCTGGACCTTTGTTCTGTGTCAGCCCTGGTGAGTTCTCATTCTGATCGTCTCCTGCCTCCCTCACCATGTTTCCAATCCCGCTGAACCCCAGGCATCTGAGACTGGGACTCAGCATCTCATCCCAGGCCTGCTGCGTGGCTCCACCCACCTCTTCTTCTGGGGCGTCTGGAACTAGGCCTCAACTGAACATTCTATTTTCCCTCAAGACCCCTCCCTTCCTTGCTGGCTCAGCCTAGCAATCCCAGGTGCATTTTTGTACCGTGGTTACCACATCACCGGCTCAATGACATTCACCTAGAGGCCCACAGAGATCCAGGCGGGCTTTGCACAGCCTCCTGTAAGGCCCGGCACACTGTGGGTACCTAAGCCATGGCTCACCCAGGAAATCACATCTGTTGCAGTACCACAGCACAAAACCACGGTAGTGATGCCTGCTGATTCCATGATCAGACTCTTGCTCGAGTGGCAAGATCAGGATGGGGCTGAGGCTAGGAGCCATAGTCACCTTCGAAACACAACTTGTAGCTCACAGCAGCTGTCCTGAAACCGATGGCCTCCTGCCCTACACTTTCTGGCCAGAAATTCTGGAACTGTTAGATCCACTTTCCCAGACAGGGAAACTGAGTCTTAGATTGTAACAGCAGAGCTAGGACTGATCAATGAGCTCCAAGTGAACCCTGCCCCAGGTCATTT
This sequence comes from Dipodomys ordii, assembly GCF_000151885.1. NCBI lineage: Eukaryota > Metazoa > Chordata > Mammalia > Rodentia > Heteromyidae > Dipodomys > Dipodomys ordii. The sequence continues at coordinate 3,158,204 of NW_012267351.1, forward strand.
CTTTCTACCTCATCTGGGGATGAAAAGAGAGGAGGAAAAAAAAAAAAAAGTACAACACTCCCTCAGGGGTCCAGGGCTGAAGGGTCTGGTTCCAGAATCAGATTAGTTTCATTATTAGCTGTCACCGAGATTTCACTGTGACCCCGAAGTAATTTCCCCAGAGAGAGACAAACCTCTAGGAGCCAGCAGTAGATGCAAAGATTATTGCTTACCCGATATATCCGCAGCAGGATAGAACACAGGCAGCTGCCCTGGTTGGGGCCCGCCTCTTCCTCCCTCCCATCACCGCACAGACTCCTGGGAAATTCAGTTGGCCTTCAGCCAGCAGCCTGGGTCAGTGCTCTGCCAGAGCTCACCACCCCACCACCACCCCTGTGGACCTGGGATAAATGGTTCAGAAGTGAATCACTGCCTTCCTGGGAGAGAGTAAAAGTCGGGGGTTAAGGTGTGGGCAGGTCTGCTGAGGCCTGTGTCCTGGGCTTCCTGGCAGTCCCTCAGCCTGTGTCTGTCAGTCCCTAATCTCTTCTTTGGAAGACATTAGACATTAGATCAGGGCTCACTCTAGTGACTTTGTTCAACTCAAGCACATGGAAGATCCTGCCTCCAAATCCATTTGTCATGTCCAGGCCTGGGTGGGGGGTGGGGAGGGAGTTAGAGAGGTTTCAGGATTTCAGCACAGGAATTGGGGGGGGGGGAGCACAATTCAGCCCACAGAGGGTTAGTGAAGTATGCTAAAAATAAATAAATATTTGGTCTTTCTCCTCTGTTCTTAGCACCCAGCATCTAAAATCCTTGGAATTTGCAGTGATAAGAGTATGTCTTGTATGCTAATGAGGTCCCTTCTGCCCTCAGATAGCTTTGGCCAGAAAGATTAAAGCAGGATTAGGGTGGCATTTTCAGCCCCACCCTCTACCTCTTGGGAGAGGAGAAGGGCTAAAATAGAGACCGGTTGCCTGTGGCCAGTGGCTAACCTGTAGAGATCTATGTAAGACTCCATGAAAACTAGCAGGGCGCTGGTCCCTCACACCTATAATCTTACCTACTCCAGAGACTGAGATCTGACCTAAAGCCAAGCCTAGCAGAGAAGGTTTGTAATAAGAAGTTGTTTTAAAGTCGTAAACAAAAGGACTGATTCCTAAAGCCTCCCAAGCACTCAAAGCAATGCCAGTTGATTACCAAATTTTAGAGAGCACAATGCAGAAGTACTTTTATTGTACAGTGGTACTTTTTGTGTTGTTTTGAACTCAGGACCTTGTACTTTCGTTTAGCTTTCTTAGTCAGAGTTGGCACTCTTAATACTTGAGCCACACCTTCACTTCTGGCTTGTTGCTGGGTGAACTGGAGATAAGAGTGTCACTGACTTTCCAGCCTGGGCTAGCTTTGAACCACAATTCTCAGAGCTCAAGCTCCTTGAGTATTTAGGATGATAGGCATGACCTACCTATGCCTGGCACCTCTCATTTCTTCAGAAGTCCCTGTTTCCCAACTCTCCATTGAGAGGAATCAACATTAGTTCCTTTCTCTGTCTCCTTGCTGGAGGTCAGGAATGAGCCCAACATTCCCTGCGGGCTCACAGACCTTTCCCACCCTATATGAATGGCCATGAGACTAGATCACGTTCACCTTTGAAGAACAGTTCTGCTTCCCTTTGCCCCTGTTTGCTGTCTTTCCTAGGGGACCGAGAGCCCCAGGATGAAGTTGTACAACCAGTGCCATCCACTTCCTGGGGAAATGACACCCCGTTTCTGGAATTCTTGGCACTGAGTGGCAGAATTCCACTGGGTAGAGGCCCAGGAACCTGGGGCCCTGGTTGAGGTGAGTCTTTGATAATAGCTTTCATGCAAGAAATTCCTTGTGGCACGTGATCGCTTGCTCCCAGCAGGAGGAATACTAAGAAGCCAACTCTGGGAAACAGGAAATGAACATATAATCAAGATATTGTAGTACGTTCTGGATTAAATGCCTACGTTCTGGCTTAAGGCCTCTAAGTGACAGCTCTAGCCACAAACATTTAATGCTCTAAAAATTTAGCATAGTGAGCTAGGCACCAATGGATCACATCCATAATTCTAGCTACTTAGGAAGTTGATACTTGAGGATCATGGTTCAAAACCAGTTTCAGTCCATGAAACTTTTGTCTTTGATTAACACCAAAAAGCAGGAAGTGGAGCTGTAGCTCAAATGATAGAGTGTTAGCCTTGAACAAAAGAGCTAAGAGAAAGTGTCCAGACCCTGAATGAGCCCCCAGTATGGTCACACACACACAAATTCAACATGTTAGCAGGTATAAGATTCTTTCTGGGGTGCAGCCTAGTGGAGGGAATAGTGAAGACAATTATAGTCAGAGAAAGGAACGAGAGTCACCTTGTGAGACTCTCTGAGGAGAAGCTGAGAGGCCTGGACAGGATCCAGTAGACCATGATGAGCCATAGAGGGTGTTTCAGGGATGGAAGACCAAAGTCAAGGCCGCAAACAGAAGGGCCCTTGGCATCTCTGTGAAAAGCAGGCTTGGAGGAGACAGTGGGGGTAGCTTTTGCATATCCAGGCAAGCGACCACATTGGTGAGGAAGTAGAATGAAACTCTAGGGATTCCCCAGAGTAGATGCTCCCCCAACCTGGATTCTCATGCAGCTCAGGTCAGGGAAGCAGAACAACTATCTGTAGAGGAAAAAAAAGAAAAAAGACCTGGCACTTGGGGGATAAGAGAAAGACTGGTGTGATGCAAGAACGCAGGCCCCAGGAGCATCCTAGGTTACCTCGGGTAAGTCTTTGTACCTCCTGAGTCCCGTCTCCTCCTGTCTAGAGAGGGTATAGTACCCCAAAGCTACTAGGAGAATCAAAGCCCTGGTGCTATGCCTTTGGCTCCTGGCATGCCTGACATGTATCTGCCCTCATGCATGTGGTCTAGAGAGCAGTGCTGGGTGCCCGAGCAAGAAGTGTACCCCAATTTCTCTGGGTGGGGCCTGTATGGGCCTGGTGAAGGGAGTCTTGGGTAGCTCCACAGGGGCCCACACCTCTCAGGACCACAGGCGAAGGAGAGGAGCTGGCTGGTAGCAGGGGACACAGTAGTAGTCCTCTCCCCCATGGAGTGTCGGAGGCCTGGACTAAGGGCTCACCACCTCTGCAGCCTCCATCTGGGTAGACGAGGGGTTAAAATCCCAGTCAGGGGCTCCCATCTACTCAGAAACAAAATGAGGTACAGAAGTAAATTGGTGCCAAGAGAGTGATGGTGTCCGAAGCAAGAAATACCTCATCTCCAGTCCAGCCCCAGCTCCAAGTCCGTATGCTTGCATAATGAGGTTGGGAGAAGGGCCTGGAAAGGTCTGGGCACCAGGCAGAGGCTGGTGACCATGAGTACTCATCCCACAGGCCCTATGATGGTGCCCTGCTGTGGCTCCTGGTCCAGAGCCCAGCCAGCCTGTCCACAGGGCCTCTGGAACATTCCTTCTTGACCTTTGAGGTTCCAGGATGGAAAAGGCCTTGTTTTGTCCTGTGTTCCTGGGTCCTGTGGCTGGAGATGTCAGAATCATTGCTGCAAAACCTGGGCTGGAGGGAAGGGCCTGGACCAGGAACCCAAAGCGTTTCCTAATCCTCCTTCTGGAGCTCCAGCTCATAAGCAGATAGAAGAAGGGCACCGCAGCAGCAGCAGCAGCAGCAGCAGCGTGGATAAGATTGATGGATAATGTTCCTATAGATTTTTGCATATACTAACAACTGTTTACAGAGGGGTGTGGTGGCTCATGCTCATAATTCTAGCTACTAGGGAGGCAGTGATTGAAAAGATTGCAGTTCACTGCCAGCCCAGGCAAAAGGTAGGAGATTGTGAGCCAAGGCTGGCGTGGGCAAAAAGCCTGAGACCTATCAAAATAATAATAATAATAATCACAAAGACTGGAGGTATGGCTCAAATTGTAGAGTACCTGCCTAGCAAGCCCAAAGCTCTGAGTTCCTAAAGGCTTTTGGTTTTTATTAGCTTTGTTTCCTGGGACTGGAGATCAAATCCAGGGCCTTACCCATCCTAGACAAGCACTCTTATCACATGAGCCACATACACAGGCTGATTCCTTCAGTCTCTGCTGCCAGTCCTGACCTTACTAAAGCCCCGAGTGCTACAGTGGCTTCCAGGATAAAGAGGACAGGACTGTGAGACCTGTTAATAGCACCTCTACCCTGTGAACAAAGAGCTGAACTCAGGACCCATCTGATGAGACTGTGCTGGGGGGAGGGCTCAGAACAGTGAGAAAAACTGGCTCCCTGCCCTTCCCTTATTACCTGTGGACAGTCTACGGCAAAAGACGCCACTTGCCCCCGGTGCCTGGGGGCCATGACAGTGGCATGCTTTCCCGGTTGGCTGATTATCAAAGCAGCTTTGCAAATAAAAGCAGATAACAGACTGGCTGGTAATTGGAGCCAGATGCCACTGGTGCAGTGCAGCCTCCTTTGAACCGGCAGATGGCCCCTTGCCGTTCAAGCCCCATTGCCTCTTAGCCTCTCCTGGCTGCCCGCAGACCCAAACTCAGCATTAATTGAGCACCCACTGCATGCCAGACATGTGCTAGCTGTTTCCGCCAATATCTCACCTGACTTTCCGTCTACCTCAGCACCGGCGGGTGGTGCCAACAATAATATCCTCTCTTGCTGGGTGAGGAAATTGATGAGACCCAAAAGCCGCCACACCCTGCCTGGCACGGTTCATTTTTCTAGATCATTTCCTCTTCTGTTTTTTCAAAACAAAATCCAGCTAGGTAGTCATTATCAACATTTGATAGAGGAGACAAATTAGATACCCCACCCACGGCACCCCTACCGAAATTCCTTGCTTAGTTCTTGGATGCCAAGACTGGGAACTCTGTTAAGTATTCTAGAATGAGATGGGATGGAGGGAATCCCCTGGTTGCTTACTGTACCCCCACAGGGTGCTATTTCTAGATGCATGAGCTCATTGAAAATTCATGACAGCCCTGGGAAGCTGGTGGGGTGGAGAATATATATATATATGGAATATGTATCTTATAGGTATGGAATCTAAAGCCAGGAGAGGAAGCAACTCGCTGTGGTGGCTCAGCTGGCTGGGGCAGTACCAAAGCCTTTTCTGGGATGGTCCAAATGTAACGGAGGGATTTTTAGATGAAGGAAGTCTAGAGCCTTAGTCCTGACCTGCAGACCCCTTACAGGAAGGCATATAACCACCCATATACTTGAGTTCCGAGGGTTGGAATTACTTGTCCTGGCCTTTGTTTAGTTCTGGATAAGAGCAAGCCTAGAAGATCCTCTCTGACTCCTGTGCTCGTTTACTGCCACAGCAAGGGCAGCAGCCAGCAGAGGACATGCCTGGGACCTTGATCAAAGGGTTTTCCCTAAAGCCTGGTCACCCCATGACTGCATCTTGGAGGTGAAGAGCTCTAGAATTCTGGGAGAGCCAGATTTTCATTCCCCTGGCATTCCATGCCCATTGCAGCAAAGCTGTGTTAATAAGCGCCATCAGAGCCAGCAGCCTCATCCTGGAGAGAGGTGCCAGCCACATTGACACAGACAACAATCAGAAGGAATAATGTAGACTCTGGTGGCTCACACCTATAATCCTAGGAGGCTGAGATCAGGATTGTGGTTCAAAGCCAGCCTGGGCAGGAAAGTCCATGAGACTCTTATCTCCAATTAACCACCAAAAAGCTGGAAGTTGAGCTGTGGCTCAAAGGAAGAAGGCTAGCCTTGAGCGAAGAAGCTAAGCCCTGAGTTCAAGCCTAGTACCAGCACAAAAGGGGGAGGGTGGGAGGGAGAGAGGAAGAAAGGAAGGAAAGAAGGAAAGAGAAAGGGAAGGAAGGAAAGGAAGGAAGAAAAGAAAGATGGATGCATGCTGCATGTCTGAATGAATATACTCCCACCTGCCTCCTCTACTGCTGGATATAATTCCTGCCTCATCTCCAGATCTCTGGATGTCCTGCTAGATCAAGAGGTAGATGGCTTTTGAGCTATATCATCCATGGCAGAAGGCAGGAGGGTGAAAGGGTAGGGTATAAGATAGCAAGAAGGGTGGAACTCCATTTTCTAACAATCCACTCTTGCTACAATGAACCCACTTCTAAGGTAAGGATGTGAATACACTCACAAGGGAGGAGGATACAGCCTTCAGGACCTGACTACTTCCTCTTATACCCATCTTCCAACACCGTTAGGGTGGGGATTGTTTCCAGCACGTGAACTAAGGGAACATCCTTGAGCCATAGAATCCTGGCACTGGGGAAACTGAGGCTCGGTGAGAACTTCAGCAGCCTGGAGAATCTGAGCTGGGCTTGCCACCCAGTGCTCCACTTGCCCGCTGGCACCTTGCAGTGAGGCTCATCTTTAAGGTCAGGACAAGAGATGTCTGTGGAACATGCTGACAGAAAGGTGAAGGGAAGGCACTTTTCCAAAAGGAGGAAAGGAAGCCCAGTGGGAAGGGGTGAGTCAAAGACTATCCATCTAGAAGCTGGCCAGCTGGGGAGGGCCTCAGACTCACTGTGCAGTGTCAGACTGAGTCCTGGGTGAGAGGATCTCTTGATCCTGCAGATCCGGAGGTGTGGCCAGGGTGGGGCCCGTGACAAATACTTGTCTAGAGAGGAGAAGGCCAGCCTGGGGTAGGGTAGTGTGTTTATCCTGTGCTGAGACTTTGATCCATGATCAAATTCAGTCCTGTGTCTTCACTGCCCAGGCTTTCTGAGAGCTGCTCCAAACACAGCCGCATGAGGGGATTTTGTGGCCCTGCAACCACAAATCTTCATGGTGCAGGTTGGGTTTCCCAAGGCCTTATGATGAGACTTATAGATTCACGAGATTTGCTGTGGATTCGTGGCAAGGCTGACTGGCTACTTTTCTTTTTCTTTTCTTTTTCTGCCCAAGTAAAAGAAGATTGCATTAACAAAAAATACAGTCTAGCCGGGTGCTGTGGTTCACACCTGTCATCAGAGCTACACAGGAAACTGGAGATCTGAGGATCATAAATCAAAGCCAACCCCAGGCGGGAAAGTCTGTGAGCCTCTTTTTATCTCTAGCTAGTCAGCAAAAAGCCAGACGTTTAAGTTATGGCTCAAGTGGTAGAGCACCAGCCTTGAGTGAAAAAGCAGTGTCGTGTGGCCATATTAAATGTTTTCTGGGTCTCTTATGAAAGAATAGTTTTCTTTATTTGTGTGGCAGGGGCTTGAACTCCGGACCTCATGCTCTCGCCTTAGTTTTTTTGTTTTGTTTTGTTTTTGCCTGAGCCTAGCACTCTCTGCTCTATTTCCAGCTTTTTGGTGGTTAATGGGAGCTAAGCGTCTCATGGACTTTCCTTCCTGGGCTGGCATTGAACAGTGATCCTCAGCTCTCAGCCTCTGGAGTAGTAGTTAGTGGTACAGGTGTGACCACCCACCAGCGCCCAGCAGGAAAATATCTGTCTTAGGGAACACATTCATAAAGATGATGTCTGTCCATAGATCATGAGCTGCCAAACTAGCTGGGGATATTTGACAGAGCCATTTCTTCTCAGATTCATCTACCGTCACCCCCTCCTTCATGAAAGAAAACGGAAGCCAGCTGGGGAGCAGACACTGCTGGAAGCCCCCAGAAAATAAACAGAGACTGCCCCTCCTCTCCTGAGATAGGCATCCTGGAGAGGGACTCTGTGGCCCCTTCAGGCAGGGGGTGTTCTGTTTGTGATTTTGCCTCCCTGCAGGGAGAGGGGGTTCTTAGGGACTGGAGCTCTGTTTCAGGTTCTACAAGCAAAATAAATAAAAATAACCAAGACTCCCTGAGAGCTGGCCACCAGGCAGCAGCTGGGGGCTTCCAAGTGCCTTTTTCCTCCATTGCTTAGAGATTTGGGGCCTCATAAAAAGTTCAAAGCATCCAGGCTCTGGTGGCTCACGCCTGTAATCCTAGCTACTCAGGGGGCTGAGATTTGAGGATCCCGGTTTGAAGCCAGCCTCGGCAGGAATGTCTGTGAGATGTTTTTATCTCCAGTTTAACCAGCAAAAAAGCCAGAAGTGGAGGCATGAGTCAAGTGGCAGAGTACCAATCTAGAGCAAAAAAGCTAAGAGACAGTGCCCAAGCCCTGAGTTCAAGCCCCAGTACCAGCACACACAAAGAAAAAAGAAAAATCCATGGGCTGGGAAGGTGGCTCAGTGGTAGAGCGCTTGCCTTGCATGCCAGAGGCCCTGAGTTCAATTCCTCAGCAACACATAAGCGAAAAAAAAAAAATCCAACCTTTACTGGCTGCATGACAATTGTGTACTTGATGTGTTTTATCTCATTTCATTCTACTCATCTGAAAGAATCGTCCCCTTTCTACAAACTATGAATGTAGGACACAGAGAGATTAAGTAAATTGTCCAGGGGCACACAGCTATTAAAGTGATTAGAACTAGGATTTGAACCCAGTGCCAACCCCCTTCAGTCACTAGATCTCTACTCTACCAGGGACTGACTTCCTGAGACTGAACCTCGGGATTAGGAGAGGCCTTGACAGAGAAACCCTGGAAGGAAATATGAAGCTGAATAAATAATAGGCCCTGAATAAATGTTTGCTAATTGAACTTGAAGGAGAAAACGCATTTTCCCCCCTCTGGGCTGCAGTCAGAGGTTGCTGCTGCCGCCTGGGTTCGGAATGTCCTCGTTTCTTTGGGTACTTTGTGATCTTTATCCTCATGGCAGTGACAGGCTGCATGTGTTCTGCTAATGAACCCAGACTCCTGGGCCTGGAGGAAGGGGGCAGCCAGCGGCCAGGCCTGTAACTACCTATAACTGGGACGCCCGCCATCTAATCAGATGCCGGTACTCTTGAGTGCTCTGTCAATGTCCCTTTATCGCTGGAGGTTGGGTTTCCCTCCCTCCTGGTGGAGGTGGTGGTTTGGTGTGGGTTTGTGCTGTGTGTTGATCCTTGCTGAGGAGCATGGGGGAAGGGAGGAGAAGGCAGATTACTTGTCTGCTGGCTTTGCCTGACACAGACTGGAAGTTTCACCAGGCCAGTGGAGAGAGGTCAGAAAACACCAGAAGAGTCCACACCACAGGGGAGGCAGAGATCCCTGGCACGGGTTCAAAGCCAGTGTCCACAGCAACAGCTCGCAAGTTAGTGTGACACAGTTCGATTTGAGAAACAAACGATCATACCCCCGGTTTTATGATACAGTAGGATCTTATTTTACAAAGCCTTGTCATTTGTAAAGAAGTTCATGATTTGCCTACAGAGTTCATAGCATCTTAAGAAGAGTCATCTTCATTGACATAATTATTCAGCAGCCATTAAATCATTTTCCTTTAAAAAATAGAATTAGCATAGAGGAATTGTACAAAGGGATTTCTTTGGGATATTTACAGCATGAAAAGACATTGATCAAAAATGCAATATATATTATTCTTTATTGGCATGTATGAACATACATGTCATTTATGTCGTGTGCTGTACAGGTCATGTGTTACATGTCATGTATGGCATGTATGTTATATGCATCCTTTATATGCCATACATGCCATAAGTGTCATGTGTCATTTATATGGCATATGCCACTTATATGTCAGGCATGTCATCTATGTCATTCATGTGCTGTGTATGTCATTTATATGTCATATATGCCATGCATGGCATTTGTGTGTCATCTGTGTGTAGTTTGTATGTCATATGTGCCATTTGAATATCATATGTGCCACACATGGCATTTATTACATTTATACCATGCATGCCATGCATGTCATTCACACATCATACATGTCATTCACATGTCATATATGTTACAAATGTCATGTGTCATTTGTGTGTATCGTGTACCATGTGTGTATCATTTGTGGTGTGTCAGATGACATCTCTGTTCATGTGTGACATGTGTGTAATTTGTGTGTGACATGCCCAGGCTAGCTTTGAACCACAATCTTCAGATCTCAGCCCTGAGTAGCTAAGATTACAGGTGTGAGCCACCAGCAGTGCCTGGCTGGAGTGCGTGTTAATGTAATGTGTGAGCTAGGCCCCCAGGCTCAGTACGGCATGGTTGAGCAGAGATAGCCTTCTCTAAGCAGTCCATCTGGGGAACCCTGATCAAAGTCTACCTGTTTCTCATTGTGTTTGTCTCCATTTTGGAACTGTGTGTCTGTAGTGCTGCCACTTTCCTCTGCCTCCAAATACCTTTTTCTCTGCTTTACTTTTGATCCTGACTCTAAATTTGAAGATGGGAAGTGAATTCCCATCTGTGGGTTCCTCCACAGTCCTGTCTTACATAGCTAAAGCCCGATGCCAGGCCATTCCACACAAGGGTGGCATCATCGTGTCATGTGCAAAAACTACCCCGCCACATGCTGGCCCTGTCCAGCTGCCCACCTCCACCATCTGTTTTCCCTGTCTGGCACCTTGGTCATCTGGAGAGTGCTGGGACATCGGAGTCAGGGGTGTGGATGGGGACTCTTCCCTGAGCACAAACCCTTGAGGTCAATGTGAGCCACCACATGGATCCGTCGTTCATTTCTACTTCAGATGCTTTCACCATTGACGTTTTGTTGGACAGTTTGAAGCTGTTACAGATAAGCTGCCTCTGTACACAAATGTGGATGTAAGATTTTATTTCTCCCAGAGAAAGGCCAGGAGTGCAGTTGCTGAGTCATAGGAAGAAGCATTTGTTTGCTTCAGTGGGTTTTCGTGGAGGTGGTCTTAGAAAGCACGAAGCTATTTTCCAGAATGTCGACACCAGAGCAAATGAAGTGTAAAAGAATCTTAACTACTTTTATATAACTTCATATCCCAGCATTAATCATACGACTGTCTTAAATATCGGTGTCCACTGAGAACACAACTAAACAGCGTTGTAATCTTTGCCTCAATTGTCAGACATCACTTTTTCTAATTCAAGAAAAGGATGATGAGCCACGTGCTGGTGGCTCACACCTGCAACCCTAGGTACTCAGAAGGCTGAGATATGAAGATCAAGGTTCAAAGCCAGCCTGAATCCAGACAAATCCGAGGGACTATTTCTGGTTAACCAGCAAAACAAAAACCAGAACTAGAGGTGTGGCTCAAGTGGTAGAGTACCAGCTGTGAGTGAAAAGGACCTTCTAGAAAGTGCCATCATATCTGCATTACTGAATACCTGAAATCATGCCTGAGAGGCATGTGGCCCTCACAGCTTGTAAATGTAGCGTACAGGATGAGCACGCTGTATTACTTGGGGAATGAGAACGAAAAATCTGTATACGTTTGCTGCAGATGCAGTGTTGCCTTTTGTCCTCTTTCAAATGCTTTGCAGCCTGAGGTTGTTGGATCTGTGGGTGCAGGATCCACGGGTCCAGGGGGCTGACTATACTCGTGTCTTCTGTGGTGTGGTGGAGAGGATGAGAGACACAGTATGTCCCCAGCCCCCTCCCTGACCTCATGTCTGGCTCAGTCATGTCTAGCTGCCTGGTCTTCTTGGGAAATTGGAGAAGGTGTAGAGATTGAATGAGATGATCTTACTGAGGGGTGGAAAATAAAATAGCTACAGAAAAAGAAGCGGTCACAACTGGATCTTGGCCTGAGCTGCAAATGATACTTGGCAAGGGATGGTTCTCATTCACTTTTTCTGTTATTTAGATCAGGCAACTAATGGATATTCTGAAGGTATAAAAAGAACAGAGGCATGATGCCCAGTGCTGATGGCTCAGGCCTGCAATCCTACCTGAGATCTGAGGACTGCACTTTAACGCCAGCCCAGGCAGGAAAGTCTGTGAGACTCTTATCTCCAATTAACCACCAGAAAACAGGAAGTGGAGCTGTGGTTCAAGTGACAGAGTGCTAGCCTTAAGTGAAAAAGTTAGGGGACAGCGGCCAGGCCCAGAGTTCAAGTCCCAATCCTGGCACAATAAACAAAAAGAACAGAGGCAACTGACAACATCAAGTGTTGGGAATGCTGTGGAGCAACCAGAACTCCCACGCTGTGTGGAAAAGCTTTGAGAGGCTTTCGTAAGTTAAAATCCACTCCCCTGACTCTCTGTTCCTACTACGTATTTCACCCAAGAGAACTGAGAACATCTAGTTACACAAAAACTTAATGTTTCTGACAGATTTATTCGTAATTGCCAAGAGTCTAAAATAACTCATGATGTGTCTCCAGTGGAAGATTGGTTCAAGGAAGTGGTTTGTGCTATGCGGTGCCCATTGCCACAATGAAGCCCAATGTCAGGATAACTGAGCCCACAGGCACCATACTAAGAAAAGAGGGCAGGCTCCAAGACCACCATAAAACATCCTTCATGCCTCCACTTCATTGTAAGAGATGGAACTATAGAAGCAGCAATTAGCAGCAGACTGAAGCAGACAGATTTGTACACCAGTGTTCGCAGAAGCTTACAGCAACCAAAAAGGGCAAAAAGAAAATCAAAATGTTCATCAACTGCTGAGTGGGTGAATGAAAGGTGTGAGCTACATGGATGGAGTACTATTCAGCCCTGAAAAGGGAAGGCATTCTGGCACATGAGACAATATGAAAGACCCTTCAAGACACTATGCGACATGAAACAAGCCTGGCAGGGAAGGACAGATCCTGAATATCACCCTTTACAGGGCTGTCCAAAATAGGTTCGTAGCAACAGAAAATAGAATAGAGGTACAAAGAGGGGGATGGGGAGGAGTTTTTGTTTCATGGGTATGGAATTCTGTTTGCAATGAAGAAAACATTCTGGAAAAAAAGATCGTGGTGATGGCTGTACACCATTGTGTGATGTCATAACGACACTGATCCTAAAATGGGTAAAATGGTCCATTTTATGTATATTTTTATATTTCACCTGACACAGTGTTAAAAAAAAAAAAGATCAACACAGGGAACAGGGAAGTGGTGGCCACAGATAAAAGATGAGGGGTATACGGTAAGGAAAGGAAATTTAGGGGAGAGGAGAGGAGGGGAGGGCAGAGAGCTAGGTCTTTTCTGTGGTTACAACTGACAAGAGCAGAGAACTACACACCAGCATTTAATTTCACGCAAATTTGGAGGGAAGTGTCTTTTTAGAAGAGAGAGGAGCTCCAGGCGGACTATGACTGTACTTGTCGATTCATTCATTTAGCCAAACAAATATTTATTAACTCCACCTGCGTCCTAGGCAGAGCGCCAGGAACTTGAGTCCCCAAGAACCCTAAGGGTGGAGCCCGGGACCGATGAGCTGGAGGAAACGAGAACCACGTGGCCCTCATTATAATTGAGATAAAAATCCATGTCAGTAAGTTTTCCCTTGGAGACCAGCTCTGAAATCTGGTGGCTCGAGATGTTTTCAGAGCTCATCAAGTAATTTTTTTTTTCTCTTAAAAGCTCAGTATATTTGTATGACAGCCCGATCGCCCCGGGGCCTCTCTGAATTCTACTGTCTTTGATGCTCTGCTTTGAAAGCTCATCTTTAGTTTTCCTTTTGGTTTTGGTTTGCCCTGTTGGGTTTTCTCACCCTGCCCCCACTTGGAGCAGAGTTGTCTTTTAAAAGTAGGAAAACAGCCCATATTTTTCCTAAGTCTCCCCTTCCTCCTTCAGCGCAAGGACTGGGATCTCCTCTCTGAGGGGGGGCAAGACACTCAGCCTGACTTACTTGCTCATCAATGAGGAGGGAAATGCAATGGCCCAGGCATCAGAGAGACTGGCTTCAACCAGAGAAGCCCTGAAAGTTTGGGAGATGTGTTAGCTTCAAGCATGGCTAGTTCAAGTCACCTTTCCCCCCCCCCCTCTCCTTTCCAGGGATTCTAGCTCTCTCTTGGACCTCCTAATCCTCTGTGCCCTGTCTAATCACACATGACTGCAGTCACTCAGGATGTCAGGGGCAGGACAACAGAGATCATCTTCTAGTGATGCTCACCTCTCACTTAGAAACACCATATTCCATGCCTGCCATTTTCTTTCCAGTAGGCTTCTCTGAGAGGCAATTTGACAAGGTTTTTTTTTTAGGTGCCAGCATCTGTGGACATGACACAGGATAAAGGACCCTTTCAGCCTACCAGAAGTATACTGAAGTCCCCCAGCCCAAGACCCTCTCTGCTTCTGTGTGACAATTATCTAGCACTCAGAGTGTGGCTCTGTTAACCAGTCTGGTGGAGGGTCTGTCTGGGGATCCATGATCTAAAGATGCACACATTAGTACCTGCCCCTCAGGAGCTCAGAGTCTGCAGAGAGAGAAAGCCAGGCCAGGCTATTTCCCTCGTGTGTACCAACAAGAGAGCCTGAAGAGTTTTTTTAATTTCATGGTGAATTGTGAACAAAAGTTCCATTGGAACTCAATCTTGAGACATAGAAGTAAAAAAAAAAGCACTTATTTTTAAAATAAGTTAATGTTTATGTTTAATAAGTTATGTTCTAATTACAATGCTGGAGAATTTTGAAATAAAAAGAGATCCATTTCCTTTTTTTTTTTCCTTTCGTGGTGATTTTTGGTGGCACGGGATGGTTGGCCACATTTGAATGTCACAGAATGCTGCTGTTGTTGTTTTAAGTCAGTTTTATAAAACTATCCCAGGGCTTCGTCAATTTTCCCATCAGGCTTTCTTGATTGCTTTTGTTTTTTACAGAAAGCATCCTAGTTTCCAGTTCAAAGCAGCTGTCATGCCCTTGATCCTTGGCATTTCTCTTGTCTAGCTGTTAGCTGGGTAACTCTTCCCAGTCCTGCCCAGCTTTGTTCATTTCCAGGCTTCCAATCCAGGAAGTTTCCTTTCATGAAATTCTGCATCGTTTTTTATAAGAACTGCCATTTTACTTGTAGTAGCCTTGTGTATTAGTCAGCTTGGCGCTACTATAAGCAAACACTTGAGATAACTTAAAAAGAGAAAAGGGCTGTTTTTGGCTCATGAATCCAGCCTATGTTAGGATTAGCCCTATGTTTTGGGCCTCTCTGGCAAAGGTGACACATCAGAGAAGGAGGGTATGGAGGAACAAAACCCCTCACTTAATGGTGGGAAAGCAAAGAGGAAGAAACGGGAAGAGGGAGGAAGGAAGGAAGGAAGGAAGGAAGGAAGGAAGGAAAAGACTCCACACCTACTATGCAGTTACTCTACCACTTGAGTCCTTTTGCACAGAAATCACTTTGCTTCTCCCTAGGAGCATCCTCTTTTACATGGTCTTTCTACGAACTGCCAACCCTCAGGTAACAGTGTGGCACCTATGGGAAGGGTCTCACATTCCCAGGCAGCCAAAGCTGCGGACAGCTTTTTGTGTGCCTGACCTATCCCGATCTAGGCTGAGAGGCAGTGAGTTCCGAGAGCCAGCAGCGTGCTCGGATCCTGAGCAAGGCTGGACCACCTGTTTCCCTGATGTGTGTCTGGGGGAAAACACACCCATGGAGGCAGGCTCCCAGGGGTGCCCGGTGTGTGCCAGGCCCCCAGCTCTCATCCCGGGCTGCCATACTGACTGATAGCTCCACCATGGGAAGTTGGTCATCTGTCTTGACTTCTGATGTGAACTGTTAGATTTGGAGCAGGTCAGGACTCCTATTACTTTAGGCTTCAGCTTCCCTTTCTATTCAGGGTGGGTGCATACCCCTATCCAAAATGTTTGGGACCAGTAGGCTATAGATTTGGGAATATTTGTGCATATATATATATATGATGAAATGGCTTAGGGATGGGACTTAAGTCTAAACAGAGCCTAAAGGTAATTTTGTGGCATATTTTTCCTGCGCCTGCATTTTTGACGTCTGTTTTGAAATACCACGGGAGGTCAAGAAGTCACTTCTCAGATCGTGTTGGTGCTCAGAAAGTCCCAGATGTTGGAATATCCAAGATTGGATTTCCCTCCCTAGAGATAGTGCCACATCCTGACAGTTGCTTCTTATTGGGTTAGTGATATGGTACAAGTGACAGGTGGAGAACAGAGGCTAGATGTGGAGGTTGAGATTGGAGTCCTGAGTGCAGCAACGCATGTCTCCTCCTGTATTTAGGGATGCCATCTTGATCGACTGCCTGTCCGGGCTTCCGCTAAGATATCTGGCTTATCCTGTGATGTCCTGTGGCCTGAGTCGCAGAAACTTGCAGTTTCTCCACATGTATGCCTTTGCCGGCAAAGTACCTGTGCTTCGTACGTTGGCATGGGTGCTCACACCTGTAATCCTAGCAACTCAGAAGGCTGAGATCTGAGAATTGTGGGTTGAAGCCAGCCTGGGCAGGGAAAGTCTGTGAGACTATCTTCAATTAACCAGCCAAAAGCTGAAAGTGGAGCTGTAGTTCAAGTGGTAGAGCACCATCCTTGAGCAAAAGAAGCTCAGACACAGCACCAAGGCCCTGAATTCAAGTTCTAGTATTTGCATGCAAAAAGGGAGGTGGGGAGAGAGGAAGGAAGGAAGGAAAGAAGGAAGGAAGGAAGGAAGGAAGGAAGGAAGGAAGGAAGGA
>NW_012267351.1:3177822-3293858 GCF_000151885.1 Dipodomys ordii
TGTGTGTGTGTGTGTGTGTGTGTGTGTGTGTGTGTGTGTGTGTGTGTGTGTGTGTGCCTGGTGATTTCACTTAACCTAGTGTCTGTCAAGTCCATCCTTTTATGGGGGTGGGGGGTGTAGGTTGTGCATCAATACTGGGGCTTGAACTCAGGGCCATGTTCTCCCTTGATTGGTTGGTTGGTTGTTTTTTTTCTACTTTCAGTCTCTCAGGCTTTTCTGCCCAGGCTGGCCTCTAACCACGATTCTCTAATCTCAGCCTCCTGGATAGCTAGGATTGCAGTATACCATCTGGACATGAACCACATTCTCTTTACCCTCTCATCCAATGATAGACACTTGGGTTGATTCCATTTCTTGACCATTGTGAATAGTGCTGCAGGGGATCCAGGAGTCTGTGTCTCTCTTAAGACATAGGCTTTCATTGGTAAAGTCATTACAGAAGACAGAATAGATGTTTCTCAAAAAAAAAAAATAGGTCAGATATGAAGGCTCCTGTTTGTAGTTCCAGATATACAGGAGGCAGAGAGCAGGGAGGTCATAATTCTAACAACAGCCAGCCTAAACAAAAAGTTAATAAGCTGGGTGTATTGGTGCATTCCTACATGTAATAGGAGGATCAAGGTCCAACACCATGATCGTGATCCAAGCAAAAATGTAAAACCATACTTGAGAAATAAAGCAGAAAGGGCAAAGTGGAGTACAGGTGTTCTTAGCAAATACAGTGCCCCAAGCTCAATCCCCACTACTGTGATCGACTGATCTATCAATCAATAGATAGATAGACAGACAGACAGATAGCCATATGACCCAGAAATCCTTTTGCTGGTATATATCTACACTCTCTATATACATCTTGATTATCCAAGGCTCCCCTTTACCATCCTGCAGCCTCTGTATTCTGAGAGAAACGTAGCTAGAGAATATGGAGCCCCAGAAGGTTTCAGATCAAGAGAGTCAGTCGATGAGATGTCAACAATGGGGGTGATACCAGGCTAGAGGCAAGAAGAGCACCAGGTCAGAGTGTTCATCTAAACAGCCCCTTGGATGTCCAGGAGGGCCCCAGGAAAGTCACAGAGGAGAGAGTTGGCCGCAGAGCACAGAGCCACATGAAAGCCACAGCTGCCCATCCCATACAGATCACACCAAGGCTATAACTCAGGCAGCTGCTGGGGTCCTCTGGATTCTTCTGTGGCTCAAGGACTTCTTGCTCTGGCATGTCATTAAGGGCATGTCAGTGTCCCTGAGTCCTCGGGGGACAGCCTCAGCATCCCACCTTCCTCTCAACGAAGTATAGAGCTGGGCTGGGGTAGGAGAAGGTCTAAATGCTTAAGCAAAAGAACTCTGAGGCTCCTGTGGAATTAAGACTACGAAGTCCAAAAACACTTCTTGTATATTTAAGGTTTTTGGAGTACTAATTTTTTTTATTGAAATTGTGGCAAAATATACATCACCTAATATAGTCCCTATTTTTTTATCTTTATTCTGTTTTTTTTAAGGTGTTGGAATTCAGTTCCAGGATCTCTCACATGCTAAGCACATGCTTCACCCCTGAGCTGTACAGCACCCCCCTGTGCATTTTTAAAATTTTTCTCATTGACACATAATAATAATTGTACTTATTTATGGGGTATAGTGTGCTAATTGGATACATGCATGCAATGTGTACCGATCACATTAGGATAATTAGCTTTCTTTGTGGTGGGCATCACCCCCTTGTAGTTCTACGTAAAGTCTGTAATAGATGCTTACGAGCTTGGTATCCCTGATCTGCTGGGGACACAGAACTCGTGCAGCTGGCTCCAGCTCTTCCTGCTTGTCAGCAAGAAGCTGGCATGGCTCACCGAGGAGTCTCTGTATCATTATCTATAGAGAGTGTTTCAAATGAAGAGTCGCTGAGAACCTCTGCTAGGACCTTCTGCAACATCAGTCAAGAACTGGGCAGGAAGTGGCGCAGTAGCTCAAGTGGTAGAGCGCTAGCCTTGAGCTGAAGAGCTGAGGGACAGCACTCAGGCCCAGAGTTCAAGCCCCATAACTGACCCAAAAAAAGAAGAAGAAGAAGAAGAACTGGGCAGAGCCAGATGCTGGTAGCTCACGCCTATAATCCTAGCTGCTCAGGAGACTGAGCTCTGAGGATCTCCATTCAAAGCCAACTTGGGCAAGTGTGTTCATGAGACTTTTATCTCCAATTATCCAGCAAAAAAACCAAAGTAGAGCTGTGGCTCAAGTGATAGAGTGCTAGCTTTTGGGTGAAAAAGCTATAAGACAGCACCTAGACCCAAAGAGAGAGAGACAGACAGACAGACAGAGACAGACTGTGAGACAGACAGAGGGACAGAGACAGAGAGAGAGAAAGGGAGAGGAAGGGACAGAGAGAGAGAGAGAAAGAGAGAGAGAGAGAGAGAGGGAAGGAGGGAGGAGGAGGGAGAGGGAGAGAGAGAAGAGGGGCTCCCTATTATTTCCAAGACTGGTCTCTACCTCTGGAGATCAGAGCATCCTACTGGCTCAGCTTCCTGAGTATCTGGGACTGCAGGTATGCCCCACTGTGCCCAACTAAGAGCTTGATTGTATACAATATTTTCTTGAGGACATACGGATGGGGATGAGGCAGAGACGTGAGGGCGCAGATCCAGGGAGTGGGAAGGGGGCTCGATTTGTCTGGTTAAAAAGTATGTGGTTTTCCCCCCTGGAGGCTGTCTAGGGAGTCCAGGGAGGTTCTTGGGCAGGATGTCTGGGAGCTGTCAGCACCACAGTGGATGAAAGGCAAGAGAAAAGAGGGGACCCGGAGAGGATGTGGATTCTGGAAAGGGTGAGGAGAAGCTGCCATATTGACAAAAACCAGAGTAGAGGCCCAGTGCCAGGGAGGCCTCAGAGCAAGAGATGAAGGCCAGAGCTGGCCTGCGGCCACCAAAGGTAAACGTTTATTGCACCTATTTTAATAGTAAATTAATGAGAGCCACCCAAATGGCTGATGAGAGGGGCGGCCAAGGTAACTCACCAGGTGTTGATGTAGTGACACAGTGGAGCTTCTAGTGGAGAATGAAGGCAGCCTGCCAACAGCCTGGTGCCCCTCCCACCAGATGTTCCTCCTCCTACCTTGGGCTCCTGTCTCCTTTGACTCTACCTACCCAAGGGACACAGCCTGTCTGTCCCCTAGAACCTCCAGCTTCCTCTCACCAGGGGTGAGGAAGTGCTAATAATGTGTCCTTCCTAGATCTGGGGAAGGAAACCTCAGAGATGTGTGTGTGCGTGCGTGCGTGTGTGTGTGTGTGTGTGTGTGTGTGTGTGTGTGTGTGTGTGTGTGATTTAGGGAAAAGCAACCTCATTTGTTCACAAAATATCATTCAACCGTGCATAGGTGGCTCACGCCTATAATCCTAGCTACTCAGGAAACGGAGATCTGAGGATCACAGTTCAAAACCAGCCAGGGTAGGAAAGTCCATGAGATGCTTATCTACAATTAACCACCAAAAAGCTAGAAGTTGTGGTAGAATGCCAACCTTGGGTGGGGGAGGAAGCAAAAGAACAGCACCTAGACCCTGAATTCAAGCCCTATTACCTGCACAAAATAAAAAAAAAAAATAAATAAGATAAGTATTCCTTCACACATGCCCACAGAGCTTCCTCTCCAAAAAGCTGGTAGCTCATGCCCCAAAAATGGAAATATTTGTGCTAGGTAGAGAGGACTACAAACATGCTTAACACTTGCATTTTTCTGGAAGATCACATTGCCTTTTTAATAATAATCCTGGAAAAATCTATCCTCACACATGCGAAGGCTTAGTTGTACAGAAGTTGTGCTATACCCTGAGATTCAAGCTTTTCCTTCTCCAGCTTCCCTGTGAATGCAGCCCTGAACCTGCCCATTCCTTATGTCCTGTTTCCTTCTGCTCGGAGACCAGGCCATCAGAACACGTGGCTTTTACATGGATTTTCATTTCCCCAAAAATGCCAAGCTTGTTATGAAGTAGGGGAAATTGGGAAAATATTGTACATAATCCAAGCCAAAGAAATGGACTTCCTAACATTGCTTAAATCTTGGCACTGATCCAGAGCTCTCTGATCAGAGGTCTTGTTTTTATTGTCAGATACCTTTGAAAGAGGGTGCAGACAAGCCCAGTTCTGGGCTGCAGGAAGTATGTAGGCTGCTCACCCAGCTATAATCAGGCATTTAACTATGATGCTAGAGTCCACAAGTAGCAGTTGGCCCTGGGAAGTTTCCAGGGGAGGATGGGAAAGTAGATTCTAACTGGAACATGGGCAGGGCAGCAGGGTGAGGGCAGTCATCTCGCTTTGTACCCATCCATCTTCAAGTAGGAAGTGGGCCTGGCTCTCAAAGCCCAGGTTAATCTAGAACAGGCTGGGTTCCTGTCCTGGGAGAAGTAAGAAAATTGAGTCAGATCCTAGCATGAATAGTTCCATTTGGGGACATTTGCCTCTGGTGTGTTGACAGAGAAACATGGTCATGTGTGGACAGATGATAATTGATGAAGTGGGAGGTCTATTTCCCTCCCTAAACTCCCTATCTACATACACTGAGCTCAGAGACTTGAGATACCTCTACCCCTACCTCCTGTCCCTGCCCAATCAGGAGAAGGATCCTCCTACCTCCAGGCCTTGTCCAATAAGGGGAAAGATTCTACCGCACCCACATCCTTGCCCTGCCTAATCAGAGGAAGGACATGCCCACCTTCCCAGCCCTGCCCAATCAGGAGAAGTATCTGCCCATATCCTGATCCTGCCTAATTAGACAAAGGATCCTCCCACTACCCAGCTCTGCCCAATCAGGAGAAGAATATGAGGGGAAATGGTGGGCTGTAGAGTAGAAGGTGCTGCCTCTATCCTGGAAAACAGAGCCTAAGAGAGGTCCAGCCCCTCACTACTATGGCTATAGGTAAGACCTTGGCTATAACAGCACAAGTCTAGCCACCAGTGGGCAGCTGTATAGGACCTATGGCTTCAGTTCTAGGGGTGGATCCACCAGCCTAGAGAGGGCTGGGCAGCCCTTTGGGGGTGGTCCAGAGAAGGTTAGATGGATCAAAGAAACAGAAGCCTCTTTATCTTCCTGCTGTGATTTGGAAATGATATTGAAGCTTGGTGCCCATTGTGTGCACGTTAAGCAGTAAAACCTTGAAGCAATGTGTACATAGCTTGAGGTATCTAGATCCTCGTGGTCCATCTCTCTCTGGCTTTCTGTTTCACTGTGTGGTTTCTGCCTCTCATGCTCATTTAGTTACTTATTTCATTTACCTTGTGTTCGTGCAGCTAGCAAGACCCTCACTAGAACCAGTGTCATGCTGTTTAACTGTCAGCTTCCAAACCTAGGAGAGAAAACAAAAAAACGTTGCAAAGTTCCAAGCCTGAGATATTTCACTACAGTGATGGCAAGCTGACTAAATGCATGTACAAAGTTCTCTGCTGGGAAATACTTTTTAATGCTCTAGGTCAGGGTACAGAGGTTCCTCTTAGGGACTACATCCCCTAGGCTGTTCTAGGGTGCTTGTGTCTAGAAAGCTATTAGATAGCTGCAGAGTGAGCCTCACTGTTCACCTTTTTGGGTCCAGTTGTGGGGTCTAAGCTCTGGGCCTGGGTGCTGTCCCTCAGCTCTTCAGCTCAAGGCTAGCGCTCTACCACTTGAGCCATAGCACCACTTCCGGCTTTTTTTCCCCCTGCTTATGTGGTGCTGAAGAATCGCACCCAGGACCTCATGCATGCAAGGCAAGCGCTCTACCACTGAGCCACCTTCTCAGCCCTCACTGTTCACCTTTGTGAGCACTTGCTGTGCCCAAACTCAGTGGGCTCCTGGCTCTGAAGTTGGATGTATCTGAGTCTGAATCACAGCCCTGGGCCTCTCAGCCTGCAAATCCTGGCCCAGGATCAGCTCAGGAAGGAGGTCAAAGCATCCTAGCTCTGCTTGGTGCCTGGCACATGGACTAGTGCTGCGAAAACCTACTTCTCTGGTCTGGGGTCACTCATTCCCCTTGGAAGGATTCCTTTCAAAGCCATTCATGTGGTCTCCAGAATGCCAGGAGCTCCAAGGAGCAAGGAGAAGCCTGCCTTTGAAAAGCTGTGGCCTTGTTTACAAGCTGGGAGGACATCCCCGGGATTTCCTGAGGCTTCACTTCATGTCAAGACTGAGGAGCCAGCACCTCGTGAAAGCAGGTTTATGAGCAAGCAGCCAGTCCAGGTGGAAACTGGGATAGCAGAGCCAGGTTTCCATCACCAAGTCTGGATGTGCAAGGCTGTAGTTGGTTAACTCTGCATGCATGCACACATCAGCTCAGTGTTTGTCGTTTCTGGAAGACACCACAGTCTTTATTCAATGTGCCTTCCCCTGGCTCAGCTTCTGGGTCTCCCTCCCTTTGAGAGGGAATAAAGAACTCTGTGAGTCTGTCCGTGATTAGGGGTATGACTGAGGTTTGCACAGAAGTCATTTAATAAAGTCCTGGCTCCTGTGTCAACATATGACCTCTCCAGTCTTTACCTGCCCTGCCAATCAATTTTTCATCTTAATTTTTTTTGGGGGGGGGGTCAGTCATGGAGCTTGAACTCTGAGCCTGGGCGCTGTCCCTCAGCTCTTCTGCTCAAGGCAAGCACTCCACCACTTGAGCCCCAATACCACTTCCGGGTTTCTGGTGGTCCATAGGAGATAAGAGTCTCTCAGACTTTCCCACCCAAGATGGCTTTGAACCGTTATCCTCAGATCTCAGCCTCCTGAGTAGTTAAGATTACAGGCATGAGCCACTGGCACCCAGCTTTAATGTTTTCTTAGTTTTATCTCTATTTGTTACCATCTTTTTATGATGTCCTTTTTGTGTCAGCCTTAAAAAAAAATAATTCCCTTTAGTTTGCTTTGAGGGGGCAAAGGGGAGGGGCCTCACAAAAGAGGGTGTATAATTTGGGTTTGGAGTATCCCTTAAAGGCACATATGTTAAACAACTTCATCTTCATCTTGGCATGGAAGTAGTGGAAGCTTTTTTATTTTTTATTTTTTTGGGGTCCGGTCGTGGGACCTGAACTCTGGGCCTGGGCGCTGCCCTTCAGCTCTTCAGCTCAAGGCTAGCGCTCTACCACTTGAGCCACAGTGCCACTTCTGGCTTTTTTTTTTTTTTGCTTATGTGGTGCTGAGGAATCGAACCCAGGGCCTCATGCATGCAAGGCAAGCACTCTACCACTGAGCCATCATCCCAGCCCCAGTAGTGGGAGCTTTAAGAGGTGGGGCTTAACAGGAAGATGTTAGATCATGGTGGAGGGGGTGGGGCCAGAGGGGAATACCCTTGAAGAGGATTCTGGGAGACTGACTCTTCCTCTCTCTCTCTTTACTTGCTGACTTCCAGAAAGTATGTAGCTTACTATGTAGGTTCCCAGTGATATTTCTGTCTCACCACAGGCCCAAAGCAAGGGCCAACCTTAGACAGAAGCCTTTGAAAGCATGACTCAAAGTAAACCTTTCCTCCCTCAAGTGGATTATCTCCAGTGTTTTGTCGCAGTGATGGAAGCTGACCAACACAGAATGTCTGGAGCCATCCCCTCAGTTTTCCTAGAGGCTCTAATAGGCCATTTAGGGTTGTCTCCTCCCCAGATTTTACCACAAAAGGCCCCAGGTCAATCTATTTAAGGACTATCATTGTTGAGGTCGATGGTACCACTGCCATTTTTCTGGTTTGGTTATTAGGACAAAATATGCATCATGTACAATTCACCATTTTAAAGCATCATACAATTCAGTGACATCTGGTACATAAACAGCATTGTGCCATCGACACCTGAATCTAGTTCCAGAACCTTCTCATCGCCTAAATGGAAACCTCCTCTCCATTAAGAAGTCACTTTCCTCCTACTCCTCCACTAATTTACCTTCTGTCTCTGAATTTACCTGTTCTGAACAGTTCATAAAAGTTGAATCATACAGTATGAGGCCTTCGGTGACTGGCTTCTTTCACATTGTGTGATGTTTTCAAGGTTCACCCAGTTTGTACTCCTTTTTTTTGTCAATTGTGGGACTTGAACTCAGGGCCAGGGTGCTGTCCCTGAGCTCTTTTGCTCAAGGCTAGCACTCTACCACTTTGAGCCACAGTACTATTTCCAATTTTCTTTTTTCTTTTCTTTCTTTTTTTTTTCTCTTTTTTGGGGGCCTGAAGTCTGAGCCTGGGTGCTATCCCTCAGCTCTTCAGCTCAAGGCTAGTCCTCTACCACTTGAGCCATAGGGACACTTCTGGCTTTTTCTGCTTATATGGTGCTGAGGAATCGAACCTAGGGCCTCATGCATGCAAGGCAAGCACTCTATCACTGAGTCACCTTCCCAGCCCCTATTTCCAGTTTTCTGGTGGTTAATTGGAGATGAGTCTCATGGACGTTCCTGCCCAGGGTGGCTTTGAACCGTGATCCTCAGATCTCAGCCTCCTGAGTAGCTAGGACTATAGGCATGAATTACTGGCATTGGCTCACTTTATTCCATTTTTGTGGCTGAATAACATTCCACCGTATGGCTAGATCACATTTTCTTTGTCCATTCATCAGTGGATGGAAATTTGGATTGTTTCTACTTAGGGATTATTTTGAGTATGCCACTCTAAGTACTTATATATGAGTTTTTTTCTGCTTGGCTTTTTTTATTTTTTATTTATTGCAAGAATACTGTACAGAGGAGTTACAATTACATGGGCAAGATAACGAGTACATTTCTTATCAAGCATTGTTGCCTCCTCTTTGCTTGGTTTATTTTTAAAGTAATATTTGTTGAGTTAATTGAGCATGAAATAGATTTACACAGATTATTTCATTTTATCCTTTATTCAAAGGATGGGTTCAGAGCACTGGCTTGGCCCCCAGGTGCCGGAAAGGCCACTGTTGAGCTGGGGTGGGGGTGAGGAATGTACCCCATAAAGTTAGATGGCAGAGTCTTAAGACCAGATGATAGATTTCAGGATGTTAAAAAAAAAAAAAGCAGGGTCTTTGGTATACCATTTGAGGCTTTCTGTGATCTTCAGTCCACAAGTTTGGTTAAAAGCTCATCAGAACTGATTGAAGAACACTAGGGGCCCATTTTCTAGCAGCCAAGGGGTAACAGTCCCCCTGAATGGAGGGACCACAGTTTTGTACCACAGTTTTGCTTCTTCAACAACATGCAGTGTTAAGAGTAAGGAGAAGACCACCACCACCACCCCCAATACAACCCAGGAAGGAAAGGCATTCTGCAGGGCAGAGCGGAGGCTGGTTTGTGTCTGACAGATGTAAAACATCTGCTGGTTGTGGGGTGCTGGGTGTGGGAATTGCGCTAATGGTGGTCTTGGTCAGCTGATTCATGGTCATCCCAGACTGCCAGTCGCTGACTCAGACATTTCTCTAGGAACATAGCCTGTATTACTGTCAGCCCCCCAGGCAACCAGCTTCCGGGCAGATTCCGTGAAATAGACTGGGGTCACATGTGCCTGGCCTCATCTCAGGGCAACTAGATAATCAAGTCACTGGCTTCTGGTGTGCTGCATGACCCTGTAAGCAGCACTGGAGTGACACTTTCCTCCAATCTCCTGGGGACAGTAGTGGTGGCCATGTGTCGGCTTTGATGACATCTCAGGAGGTAGCCTGTGACTGCTCCCTTGTACTCAGTCCTGCAAACATCTAACTTAGCTGCCTGAGTACTTGCTCCCAGGATGCTTGTCTCGATAAAATAAACAGGACAGGAGTTCCACATGAGCTCCAGGGCACAGCTTCGAGAAGGTTCTGTGTATACAAATAAGCAGTCCGTTTTGTCATCCACTAGCTGTGTGGCCTGGGACAGGTTCCTTAACCTTTCTGCACTTTGATTTCCTTTTCTATTCGCCAAGAATAAATGGCATAACTTGTGGGGGCGAACTGCAACTAGAGGTGGCCTCAAACATGGAGTTGGAGGCATGGCTCAGTTGGTAGAGCCGCCAGCCAATGAGTGAAAGCATCACATGTCCAGTTCGAGTCCCAGTCTTTTTTGTTGTTGTTGTTGTTGATCATGGGGCTTGAACTCAGGGCCTCAGCACTGTCCCTGAGCATTTTTGCTCAAGGCTAGTTCTTTACCTCTTTCAGCTACAGCTCCACTTCTGGTTTTCTGGTGGCTAATTACAGATGCAATTCTCACAGACTTTCTTACCTGGGCTGG
Source organism: Dipodomys ordii (assembly GCF_000151885.1). Lineage (NCBI taxonomy): Eukaryota > Metazoa > Chordata > Mammalia > Rodentia > Heteromyidae > Dipodomys > Dipodomys ordii. The sequence goes on from NW_012267351.1 coordinate 3,187,952, forward strand.
CTTTGAACGGTGATCCTCTGATCTCAGCCTCCTGAGTAGCTGGGATTATAGGTGTGAGCCACCAGTGCCATTTCCCAAATGGTTTTGGTCCTTAGGAGGGTTCTGCAGGTGTCGAACCTCCTGTTTTAATTTCTCCTAAGAAAACCTGATGCCAGGCTCTCTCTCCTTTTCTTCTTTCACTCCCTTGACAATTTCTCACTTCACACAACCTTAGTTTTTGCTCCTAGGGTTACAAGCCTGGGCCTTCCATCCCCATTCCCCACTTTGTCCTTCCTTCTTCATTTCCTCTTGGCTGAGTACTTGTGTTTTAAAAGGCCAGAGCCCACATCAGCATGAGAATCTGCAGCTTAAACCTTCCTTGAAAGCTCTAATGGGAAACAGAAAACCTGGTGGAAATGGCTTTCCTGCCAAGTATATAGGTGATGCCAGCTTGAGGTCTGGTGTGGCCCCCGCCCCCAGCACGCACACCCCAGTTCCCACTCTCCTTCAGCATCTCCCCCCAGAACCCTTTCACCTCCTGGACCAGTTTCTGTCCTCAGCAGCTAGTCTGGCTGCCAGGTAACCTCATTTTTGGATTAATGTGTAAAATTGCCTGAGTTTTAACTCTTGGCATTCAGTTCATGTTTTTCAAACATACTACAGGCCAGACAAAACAGATCCATGGTCAGCTCGGTCCACAACTTACTCATAGGGCACAGCTTCCCATCTAAAACTGACACTGGAGCCTGGCGCCATTGGTTCACACCTAATATCCTAGCTGAGATCTGAGGGGAAGGTTCAAAGCCAGTCCAGGCATCAAAGTCTGAGTTTCTTATCTCCAACTAACCAACAAATAAAAAAAATAAGCCAGAAGGAGAGCTGTGGCTCAAAATGGTAGAACATCAGCCTTGAGCAAAAAAGCTAAGGGATAATGTCCAGGCCTTTAGATCAAGCCCCAGTACACACACACACACACACACACACACACACACACACACACACACACACACACACACACACGATACTAGGCTTCCTATTTTAGACTTGGGATCAGTTTGAGTCTTCTCATTTTTTTCTTTCTAAAATCCTTCTTCTCCCATGTATTAGATTCCAGAGCCCTCCAGTGGAGCCTGAACTCTAATGACTGTGAAATAAATACTTGGAAACACATCCTCAGATTCTCAGGGGCTAAATGAGGTGTACTGGTGTCTCCGTGTAGGGACAGAAGAGGCTCAGTTCAGTGCCCGGGAGGCAGAGGACTCAGTGTTATGAAAGGGGAAGGCACGTCCACATAGTAGGCAGCTCTATCCCTCAATCCAGAAGGAGCAGTGGAACTGGGGATTCCCCCACCTGGAACAGTTCAGTCTACAAACGATCCAGGGTTGGACATGCAGGATCCAGGAATGGTATGTGGGGTAGGACATCTGGGAGCCAAAGGAATCCCCAGCCCAGGGGAGGCTGGGGTCATGGACTCCAAGAACCCAGGGTTGAGTCCAAGGGTGATTAGGTCAGCCAAGGAAATATATCATGAGAGAGCCATCTGACCTCCTCCTGTGTAGTTGGTACAGAAGGCCCCTGCTGACCTTCTGTCCCCTGAATTCATTGTACGGAAAGGTTTTAGAGTGACCCACCTCAATTATCTAAACATGAGCACATGATTTCACCCCCCCCCAAAGCTGGTCAGCAGCAAATACAAGCATCTGTCTTGGTTTGGGGGTGCTACCTGGAGACACTGGCTCAAGCTATTTGGAGGATGCTTCCTTGGTGATTGATTGGTATTTCTTATTTATAATTGACACATATAGATTGACACATTGATGGTGTACCACCTGATGTAAATTTAGGTTTAAACATGCATTGAGGAGTAGCTAAACCAAGCTTATTAACATATGTAGTAGTTCACAGATACTTCATGGTTTTATGGTAAGATCAGTTAAAATTGGAGCTGTTTTCCAGTATACAATACATGTGTATTAACTGTAGTCATCTGACTGCTTAATAGATTTCCTGAACTTACTCCTCTTGTAGAACTGAAATCATATGCCCCTTGACCAATGTCCCCTACCCCCTTCTCTCCTCCTTCAAGCCCTGGTAACCATGAGTCTGACTTTTGTGGTTCAACCTCCTGTGAGTGAGGTCGTATGGTTTATCTCACTCAGCAGAAGGTCCTCCTGGCTCATCCATGCTATTACAGATTTCCTTCTTTAGTGAAGCTGCCTGGAATCCCATGGCATGTTCAGATATACCCCAACTTAACTGTGGGGTCATATCCTGCCACATCCATCATTGGTTGAAGACATCTTAAGTTGAAAATGCACCTCACCAACTGATCATCCCAACTTAGCCTCACCTATTTATTCATGCCCAGAATACTTCTATTCCCTACAGATGGGTAAAATCAAGTGTGCCATTTATTGAAAACCGTGCTGAAAGTATAATAATAATGATAATTAATACTAATAACAGGATGACTATATGGATACATTTTTATACCATCATAAAGTCAAAAGATTATAAATCAAAGTGGCCGACTTTGGGGACCATCTGTCTATAGCGCATTTTCTTACTCCTTTGATTTTAACACAGGGGTAAAAAGGCAATGCAGGGTCTGCAGGCCAGCAGGCAGTCTCTGCACACTCAGACCAGTGTGTTCCATACACCATTTACAAGCACGAAGCTTAGGGTACCCCTTTCACAAGGGCCAGCCAGAAGAGATGTTTCCTTCCAGGAGCAGGGACAATGAGAGCTTCCTTTGGGGACACTTGACATTCATTCATTTGGTTCTGATCCTAGTTCTAGGACTAGCTATAGTTTTTCAAGGTGCTAGCGTGTGTGTGTGTGTGTGTGTGTGTGTGTGTGTACATATGTGTGTGTATGTATATGTGCATGTGTGTATGTATGTGTGTGTGTGTGTTGGCAGTACCAAGATTTGAACTCAGAGTCTTGCACTGCTTGCTCAGCTAGCCTTCCACCATTTGAGCCAAGCTTCCAACCCTACTTTACATTGGTTATCTTGGAGTCGGAATCTTGCAGACTTTTCTGCCTGTGTTGGCTTCAAACTGAAGTTCTCCAGATCTCAGCCTAGGAGCAGCCTCTGTCACCCAGTTAACATACTTGATTGCTGCATCCCTGCCCCCCACCGAACAAAGAAGAAGAAGAGAACCATTCTACCTCTTGTGTGAACTTGCTCATGAACCAGCTATGCTCCCCAGAGGAGAAACGGAGCCCACAGGAGGGGTGACCTGCTCAGGGCCAGTCAATCGCCGCCCCCATCTGCCTTGGAGCTTTTGTCAGCCTAATTACGGCACACGCAGCTCAGCCCAGCAGCCCACATCTGGATGCCTTCAGATGACTTGGCACAAACCGCATGGGTCATTTTCCAGCTGATCCTGCTCAAGCCGATGTAGATTCCAGTGAGAACCCCAGATAATGGCTTGGCCATGGGGAAATGTTTGTGCTGACCATAACCCGAAGTTTGTCTGGGGCTGAACAGTCAGCCCCAAACTCTGCTTAGACAAGGCCTTACATGCAGACTATGCAAAGTCCACTGTCAACAAACACTCACCAAGTGCCCACCTTCTTCTAGGCCTGTATATGAGCTGCCTGGAATGCTGAAGTGGGAAAGGCACAAGCCAGCTGGCGGTGGCTGAGCAGGCTGGCAAACAAGCCACCGACAGCAGGTGCGGGGGTGGGGGGACCACTTGTGGTGACAGTGGAGGGTAAGACATCATTCCCCAGTGAAGGAGAGGGAACCAGAGAGGCCATCCTGGAAGAGGTGAAACCCCCCTGAATCCCAACTGATGGCTTTGATTTGACAAGCATGGGGAAGGGAGGGAGAGGTGCATCCAGGAAGGAATGAGTAGGCCAGGATAGCTGCACCACTGAGTCTGGAGCAGGAGGCCGTTTGGGTTCTAGAGGAAGCTGGGGAGTGGGCTGGGGGCCTGGAGGGGAGAGAGGAGGAAGAGTCACATAGAAGACATGAGGACTTATTCTAGCTGTAGCAATGTCTTTTGTTTTGAGGGGGTGGTCTGAAATCAGTCTCCCAGGGGCAGGGTGGGAAAAGTCTAGACACATCAGATTGGGGACAGAAAGGAGAGGCACCTGTACAGAGAGGCAGCTGTGAAAAATGATCAACATGCCTGTGGAAGATGATGGCTGTAGCCCCTGAGGGATAAGGAGAGGAAGGAGTAAGAAGACTGGAACATCCACAGACGAAGCCAAATGAGCAGCAACTCAGTGTCCTGAGGGTGGAGGAGAGGATGGAGAAGAGACACAGCACGGGAAGGGGACCCCCTCCCCACCAGACGGCCAGGCTGGGCTGGGCAGAGCTGTAGACTGGCTCTGCTGCAAAGCTTTTTGGATGACTGGGCACTGGGGGCTCACACTTATCATCCCAGCTACTCAGAGGCTGCAAAGGAAAGCTAGGCTGAGGCATGACTCAAGTGGTAGAACATCAGCCATGTGCAGGATGTCAAAAGAGGAGAGAAGGAAGGAAAGGAGAAAGGGAGGGAAGGAAGGAAGGGAAGGAGGGGAAGGGAGGAAGGAAGAACAGAAGGAAGGAAGGAAGGAAGGAAAGGGAAGGGAAAGAAGGAAGGAAGGGGAGAAAGGAAGGAAAGGAGAAACAGGAAAAACAGAGAGCACAGGTTGGGGGCGGGGGAAGGGAGCAGTCATTCAGATTTCTGAAGCATTGAGAATACACAGGATCAGAGGAGTGGAGAGACTTCCATCCAGATCTAGCATCTGTGAGCCTAAGGGAGGCCGTTTGGAAAATAAGTCTCAGCCTTGAGCTGCCCAATACCATATTCAGAGATGGCAGAGCCAGGAATGTTCAAAAAGCCCTTGGTCCCCCGACCAGCTCCCCCACCCCCAGCCCCTGTGCATCAAAGCCCAGTGTCTCTCCCACACTGTCTGCCCGAGCAAGGTTTCCTGTGAGCAGCGGGGGCTGGATCGTGGTTATTTATCTAATGTTCTTGGATGGAGGCCCAAGAAAACAATTTTGCTTACTTAGAAAAAATAAAATAAAAAAAAGCACACATCCAAAGCAATATTGTAAAGCCTACCCCACAAAGAGAAATGGTAAAAAGATTATTCTTCCCTAGCAATTTATTTCTTCACTGATTTATCTGCTTGTGTGTCTCTTTATTGGCCTGATGGGAGTGCATCATCAGCCCAGACTGTATTTGTGAGCACTGTGAAGATAAAGCAGCTTTTGAGCTGGGGTCCGAGCTGATGGCCAGCAAAAGATTACAGGAAGCCTGGGCTGTGTACAAGGCAGCCTGGGACCCTAGGAAGGCTCTGTACCCTGTAAATATAGCTTCCCCATGGTGAAGACGTTCCCCAGGAGACTCAACGGCAGAGTCGTAGAAATGGGGTACTCTTTAGTATGCCAGAAGTCTGAGATTGTAGCCCCAAAACCTAATAACTCCTCCTCTGAAGTAGTGATAGGAAAAGCCGTCAGGTAATTCTGCTAATGAAAAGTATCACTGCTGAACCCGAGCAGCCCCCAGGACCTTCCCCCTTCTAGAACTCTGATTGGGTGTCTCTGGACACTGGAGATGAGAGAGGTGGGGGTCAGGAAGATGTGACCCCTGTCTCTACCCATGCCTGTGCTTGCAGGGGACAGCAGGGACAGATGCCACCTGTGGCTCTTCTCCACACTCCATTTCCTTTCCTGGGGATCTAGAACTGCCATCCTGTGCATGGAAAGATTCGTATCCTAGCTATCAGAGAAATAGATGTCAGGATGTTCGAAGACAGAAGGGAGCTTCTCCCAAGGTGCTGGGAGATGGGTAGTCCTTTGTGGTGGCCAGGTATGGAAAGTACAGAAGAGCTCAGTGGGCTCTTCTAAGTCTCGAGTAGGTAGATATGACATCAGAACCATTCTCCCAGGCTCCAGAGGGTTGGATGCTAGAAACTCCAGGTGAGGTGAGCTGCATGGGGACCTGCAGCCACCACCTAAAGCAGAGAAGGAAGCAGCGTGTCTATGAGCTCTAACTGGGTAAAGTGAGTCCCCGGGCACACAAGTATGAGCCATCAACTGGTCATCCATGATTGTGTGTCAAAGGAGTTTCATCCCAATACACTTGAACTTCAGGTAGGCGTGGACAGAAATACTCTATTTTCTATCTGATAAGGTGTTGTGGACTAGAGTCTGGCTGGAACTGTATAAAAATCGCACTAACCCAACCACAACTGGCTTATAATAGAAATGAGTAAACTGGATGGATGATGACTAGGTAAATGGATGGATGGATGCATGCATGGATAGGTAGATGCGTATAGAGGTAGATGGATGCATGCATGCACACATGCGTGGATGAAGATGAGTGGATAGGTAGGTAGATGGATGGACAACTCAAATGTTCATTTTTCTTCTTTTGGATCATGGGTTCTCTTCCTGGGCCTATCCTATATATAGAGAGATCAAATTTGTAGGCAGCAAGAGGAAGAGAGATAATAGCTGTATCAGAGAACATAATTAAAATGCAACAAACAAGCCAGGCACTGGAGGCTCATGCCTATAATTCTAGCTCCTCAGGAGGCTGAGATCTGAGGATCACGGTTCAAAGCCAGCCCAGGCAAGAAAGTCTGTGAGACTCTTATCTCCAGTTAACCACCAGAAAACCAGAAGTGGCGCTGTGGCTCAAATGGTAGAACACTCACCTTGAGCTGAAGAGTTCAGGCCCACAGTTCAAGACCCACTACCGCCAAAAAAAAAAAAAGCAATAAACATGGATAAATACAAGGAACTAGCTGTTGCAGTGTGTAAGGTGATTGTATCATATGACTCCTCCAGAATGCTCTTTCAAATCAATTGAGACACTTTTTTGTCTATCACATACACACATAAACACATGCACACACACATGCATGTGAACACTCATACCCACCTGCATGTACATGTGTACCCGTGCAAACAAACCTCAGGACGGGAAAGCTCACATGAGGAATAGAGTGGACTGGGCTTGAGCAGGTGACCTGGGTGCTCATGTAGTGGGTTCAGGGCCCATCATCCTCGCTTCATGCTGGGCTCATCTTCATGTGGGGGCATCAAAGCTTGAGCCCCACCCCTTCCTTGCAGTCTGTGAATGAGAGAGAACCTCCTTTAACTCGTGGTTCCAACAGAAACCTCTAGGGGTGGGTGACATGGTCACCTTGGAGCCTATTGCTGTGGCCGAGAGCACCAGAGACTGCTGATGGCCAGGCAGAGTCGACTGCCATCAGCTGGGATCAAGAGGGATTGTGATCTAATAAATCCACATGAATGGCGGAGGGGGGAGGTCTCCAAGGGAAAATTACCATGTGGATGGACAAACAAAGTGATGGGTAAAGACAAGTTCAGGTAAGGTTAGGGGTGGTTTAGTCTGGATTGGGAGTCAACCCCAAAGTGAACGCTGAGTTATGATGGCTAGGTTTTGGTGTAGGGGCCACACTCAGAAACATAACTGGCCTGGTAGTCAGTCGGGTGACCCCCAACTGCTACTAGCAAACATCACAGAGACTTCTAACCTTCCGCCTTCTCAGGCTGCCCTCAAGCTGTCCGTGATCATGCGAATTCTAACTCATATCCCTATGATTCCAGACTTGGGGCCCCTGGGGCTCTGGGCAGAAATGGGACTGGGGTCCAGGCTGAGGCAGGAGGTACTACCTAGACCCTGGCCTTGCCAGTTGGAGAAAGAAGCACCCCAATACATATTCTCTCCCTAATGTCCCTGCCACCCTGCCAGCTTGGAGCGTGGAACTAGGAATTCTCCCTGTCACTTGTTATAATGGCTCTGTATTTGCAGGGAAGGAGGCCCTGAGTCCTTTGTGTAAATCTCAAAGGTCCTTTATCTCCCACCCAGCATTTCCTAGGCAGTGCCTGGGCCTCCCTGTGTTATTTCAGCTTGTGGTCTGCAGATGGATTGGTAAAATGCCTGGAGAGGAGCGGCGGGGGGGGGGGGGGGGACAGGCCAGTTTAGCCTTAATCCCTTAAATCATCCCTGGGATGATAGTGGGCTCAGTGTGACCATGCCTGTGTGAAAGTGCTTATCCCAAGGTGTCCACGGCTCTTAAGGGGACAAGGGTCCCCAAATAGAGCTGGCGGAGGTGACTAGTAGAGGGGACCTGGGGGCCCGAGGAAGATCTGAGTTCTATAGACAGATGTATATAGGGGATAAGGACTCGAGGAAGGTGGGGAAGAAAGGCCTGCAGGAGGAAGATAGAGGAAACAGACTCAAGTGGGAATCTAATAACATAAGCTTACGCATCCTCAGGAACACATGTACCCCCATTTACACCAGGACAGATCCCCAGGGCGAGAGCAAAAGAGCTTTAGTTCAATATCAGAAGACATTGAGCCAGCAGTGTCTTCCATCCTTCCATTGGCTCAAAAAATTGGCAGGTGCTGGTGGTTCACATCTGTAATCCAGCTACTTAGGAGGCTGAGAGCTGAGGATCCAGATTTAAAACAAGCCTGGGCAGGAAAGTCCATGAGACTCTTATTTCCAATGAACCACCAGAAAAATGGAAGGGGAGATGTGGCTGTAAGTGGTAGAGCACTAGCCTTGAGCACAAAAGCTCAAGGACAATGCCCAGACCCTGAGTTCAAGCCCCATGACTAACAGGAAAAAGAAGAAATCATCTGGGTTTGACCTAGAATGCCTTCCATGCCCCCCTTTATAATGGATTCATCTCCATTTTTACCAAGAGAACAGACTGTAGATGGAGGGTTTCCAGGGCAGGGTGTTAGTGCAGCATCACTGTGTCTGGTATATGATTTCACCATGTGTGATTCTAAAAGTCAGCATCCTCTTATGGTGGCAGTATACATTGTATTTTTAAGTGTTAATTATTTCAGTCAGAAAAAAAAATTTAATTGATGAAGGTGAGTGGCTCATGTCACTAAACCCCACCTACTGAGGAGGCAGAGATCCTGGGGAGGACCAGATAGAAGCCATCCTGGGCAAAAAGTTCAAGAGACCCTCATCTGAATCAGTGTGGCATGGTCATCTCAGCTACTCAGGAAGCATAAATAAGAGATTGTGGTCTAGGCATCTGGTCCAGCATATGAAGCAAGACTCTATTTGAAAAATAACAAAAGCAAAAAGGGCATGGGAGTGGACTAAAGGGGTAAATCACCTGCTTAGTAAGCACAAGGCCCTAAGTTCAGACTCCAGTACTGCCAAAGTATGGGAGGAGAAGGGGAAATGATGCAGATGAGTCTCAGCTACTCAGGAAGTAGATGCAGGAATATGATGATTCAAGGCTAGCCTGGGGAAAATGAGTGAGACCTCCCCTCACACATACACACACACATACTCAAACTCTGAGACAAACTAAAAACAAAAGAGCAGGAGCATGACTGGAGTGGTTCCCTAAATTCAATCCCTCTTTGCATGTAGCGAAGACAGAACCACCAGAAACCAGAGGTGGCGCTGTGGCTCAAAGTGATAGATCGCTAGCCTTGAGCAGAAAAGCTCAGGGACAGAACCCAGGCCCTGAGTTCAAGCCCCGTGACAGACCAAAAAACAAAACAAAACAAAAAAAAAAACAGCTCTTGTGTGATTCCTCACTAGTAAAGATTGAAAAACCCCTGTTTGTCCACACTCCCTTCTCTCCCTCCACTTTGCATTGGCTAGCCAAGACCAGCCCTTTAAAGACTCAAGGCTCAAGGTCAGAGGGGGCTTAGGTGTTACTCAGGTATTAGAGTACCTGCATAGCAAACACTAATGAGTTCAAACCCCAGTACCACACACACACACACACACAAAAAAAAAAAAAGTTCATGGTTAAATAGTGTGCTATGTTTACAATGATGAAGTTACTTGGCAGTTCCATTTTTTTTGGGGGGGAGGGGTATCCTTGGACTCAGGGCCTAGGTGCTATCCCTTAGCTTTCATATTCAAGGCTGGCATTCTACCACTTGAACCACAGTTTGATTTCCAGCTTTTTTGCTAGAAATGAGAATCACACAGACTTTCCTGCCTAGGCTGGCTTTGAATCTTGATCCTCAGATCTCAGCCTCCTGAGTAGCTAGGATGACAGACGTGAGCCACTGACACCCAGCTTAGTGCTCACTGTTGAGGTGGGGAAACTCTGAGGCTCAATGTGCTGTGTGCCATGCATAGCTTTCCCTGTGCGGGATTTGAACCCCTGATCTCACAGTCTGCTTAGCAGACTATAAGAAGCAGAATTCCACCCTCCTGTCTCCCCGCTCCGCTCCGGGGCCTTCCCACGTCCAGCCTGGCTTTCCTGAGCATCGTGGCTTATGTTGGCAGCTTCTCCCAGAATGTGTGCGTCACCCCTTAAAGCTGCCACTACTTTATATTGACCCCCATCTCCCAGGGGGATAACGTTTGTCATCTGATAAAGAACTTAACAGTTTCTATTCTTACTCTACCTTCCGTGAAATTTAGTGACTACTTTTTTCCCAACCAGAAACACTCATTCTTGGTCTGGCAAAGAATTTGAGGCCATTTCTGGCAACAGAGGCTGTCTGTAAGAGACATCATTTGCATGTGTGACAGCTGGCATCCTAGGACATTGTGCAGTTAGTGGGGACCACAGAAAAGAATTATGGGATTGGAGCCCTCCCCACGGGCCCGGGGCATGCAGTGGGTGCATGGCTTACACGAGCCTCTGGCCTCGGGAACAGCTTTTCTGTAGATTCCGTATGATCAGACCTACCTGCCCTCCCAGCCAGAGCTGCTCTGGGACCCTTCCCTCTGCAGCTCTACTCTTTCTCCTCTCCTGCTTCTCCCTTGGCCAAGCTCCAATTCTGGAACCCAGACTTCATCTGAGTCTCTGATATCTCCGCTGTCCTCCCTTTGCCCAAGACACGGAATCCCTGGGTCCCCTCCAGCATGCCTCTGCACACAACACTGGCATTTCTCAGCTATTTGCCTACCTGATGCAAAGCCACCTCTCCTCCATTCCTTCTTCCACTTTCCCCCACCTCTCATCACCCTTCATCTCTCCCAGGCTGTCCCTATAAGACACCTTCCTTCTTCCACCCCAAGACTGAAGACTCTTACTCCATAGAGATGTGACATCACACACAAAATATATTACCTCTCTCTGTCTCTCTATCTCTGTCTTTTTCTCTGTCTCTCTGTCTCTTGGTCTTTGTCTGTCTGTCTGTCTGTCTGTCTGTCTCTGTCTCTCTCTCTCTCCTTCTCTCTCTCTCTCTCTTGCCTGTACTGGGCTTGAACTCAGGGCCTGGGTGCTGTCCCTTAGCTTTTTCACTCAAGACTGGTGCTCTACCACTTGAGCCACAGCTCTGCTTCCAGCTTTTTGCTGGTTAATTGGAGATAAGAATCTCATGAATTTGTCAGCCTTGGCTGGCTTGGAACTGTGATCCTCAGATCTCAGCCTCCTGAGTAGTTAGGATTATAGGCGTGAGCCACGTGCATTGGTTTCTCTTTTATTAGTATGAATTAATTGTACAAAGAGGTTCACTGTGACATTTCTACACATGCATATAGTATGCTTTGATCAAATTCACCCTCGGCCTTATTCCACCCCCCTCTTTTAAAAACAATTTTAAATGGGTTTCATCATACTATTTTCATACAAAAATGCCTGAAATTTTAGCTGTAGTCATGTGAAGATAATGAAATTCCGAATCATTATTCTTCCTTCGTTTATTTTTCTAATGGAGCTTATATAAAGAAATACAGAGCCAGGCACCAGTAGCTCACACTTGGAATCCCTGCTACTCATGAAAGTGAGATTCAGAGAGTCATGGTTCAAAGCCAGGCTGGGCAGAAAAGTCTATGAGACTCTTACCTCCTTTTAATCAGAAGAAGAAAAAAAAACTGGAGTGAAATCAGAGCTCAGGTGGTAAAGCCCCAGCTGAGCAAGTGCAAAGCCCTAAGTTCAAGCCCCAGTACTGAGAAGAAGAAGAAACATATATGTATGTGTGTGCATATGTTTATCCTATATGTGAATATTTTATGTGGGGCAGCTTGTATATACACACATATATTAAATTACACATGGGTATTTCATGTTTGTATGTGCACATGCATATATAATTGTAATGTGATACATGACATTAATTTCAGCTGACAGATAAGTCCCTTTCTATTTGGAGAAACCCTGGGAGATTGAGGGGATATTTGTCATTAGCATAACTCAGCTCCTGGAGGCCTGGAGTTCTGCTGGAATCATTCAGACCAGATTCCAAATATATTTCCCTTGAAGGAACTCACTGGAGAGTTGCCCCAGATGATAGTCAAGACCTCAGAGACATGCAGTCCCCTTGTGTGTGGCTCCCATTGAGACCCCGCGTTTCTCAGAGAGCCTGACCCTGCCTAACCTTGCTTAGTTCTAAGGAAGAGGCTGACCAACTCGCCAGGACCCCCCAGGGCAAGGCTGCACCATGCTTATAAGTGGTTGTTCTTTTCTGAAAGTAGAGAAAAACCTTCTCCTGGGGCCAGCTGGGCCAGGCCCGGAAGCCTGTGAGGAGGGAAGGTCGCCATCTGAAGGAAGGCAGCCTTGCAGGTCACAGGGCAGGGGGCTCAAGGTCACTTCCTGCTGGGAAGCCAGGGCCACCGGGGAGGGGACCCTCACTTGATGCAATTAACGACTGCACGTCGAAGGGGAACAATGAAACAGCCCTGGGAAAAGAGGTTCAAGCTTTAGCTTGGTTCATGATTCGTTGTCCTGCTAGCTTGCAAAATTCAAACAATGCTTTCTCCACTGATTCAAAGCACTGCTTTCAAAAAACCCAGCCCAACTTTGCGTGTGTGTGTGTGTGTGTGTGTGTGTGTGTGTGTGTGTGTGTGTGTGTATGTGTGTCTGTCTGTCTGTCTGTCCGTCCGTCTGTCTGTGTGACTGTGTATGTCTGTGTCTGTGTGTGCCAGTCCTAAGGCTTGAACTTAAGACCTTGGCACTGTTCCTGAGCTTCTTTGGATCAAGGCTAGGGCTCTAGCATTTGAGGCACATGACCACTTTGGCTTTTTCTGAGTAGATTATTGGAGATATGAGTCTCACAGACTTTGCTGCAGGGTCTGGCTTTCAACTGTGATCTTCTCTGCACATGTGACTTGGACCTTTGTGCTAAAGCATAGGGTGTGCTGTGTGGGTTGTCTAGGGAGCCAGAGAGGACACTTGTGCCTGAAGCTGGGTACTGGTCTTGGTCTCTGAACTTTGGATCTGCCTACTAAGTATACTACCACTGAGCTACCTCCCCAGCCCTTGGTTTTCTTGATATAGGGTTTTGCTTGATGAAGAGTGGCTTTGAATTCACTAAGTAACCCAGGCTAGCCTCCAATTCATGGTCCTCCTACACCTGCTTCCTGTGTTCTGGGATTATGGGTATATACTACCACACTTAGCTGTCAAAACATTTTTACACATGGTATCTTGAGTTATCTCAATAAGTGAGCAGGAAAATCCTGAGCTGGAAAAGCTTATAGTAGGCAGATCCAAATGGCAGCAACTAGAGCCAGTACCCAAGTTCCTGAGCTTTCAAGCACAAGCATCCTCTCTTGCTCCACAGACAACCCTCACAGCAAGCCCTATGCTTCGCCACAAAGGTCCAGGTCACACGCACACATGGTACACTGAACTCATGATCTGTTATAGTTCTGTCTCCCCAGAGGAAGAAGAGGCGATCTTTCTTCTTTTTTTTTTTGCCGGTTATGGGGCCTGCACTCTGGATCTGGGCGCTGTCCCTCAGCTCTTCAGCTCTAGGCTAGCACTCTACCACTTGAGCACAGCACCACTTCTGGCTTTTTCTACTTATGTGGTGCTGAGGGATTGAACCCAGGGCCTCATGCATGCAAGACAAGCCCTCTCCCACTGAGCTGCCTTCCCAGCCCAAGAGGCGATCTTTTAAAGAATTAAAACTAAAAGCAATTGATTCTGACTTTGGTGGGGAGTAGTTCTGGGAATTGAACTTGGGGCCTCAGACTCCCTAGGCAGATACTCTCCAACTTGAGTCATACTCCAGTCCCTTTCCCATTAGCTATTTTTAAGGTAGAATCTTGCTTTGTGCCCAGATTGGTCTGAACTGCAATCTTCCTACTTGTGCTATCTCTATGAGGAGATATTGGTTAGATAGATGGGCAGACGATGGATGAATTGATAATGGATGGAATGAGTAGACAGATGAGTGGATGGATAGATGGAAGAATGCATAGATGGATACATGAATGAACAGTGGATAAGTGGATGGATGGATGAGTGGATGGATGATGGATAGGTGCATGAATAGATCCATGGGTAGATTGATGGGTAGATGGGTGGATAAGTGAATGGAGAGAAGGATGGATGATGAATAGATCAGTGGATAATAAGCAGATGGATGGTGAGTGGGTGGATAGATGGATGGATAACTGCCTCTAGGTACTCACAGCCTGTCATGCATGTTTAGAGGTAAACTAACTGCAGACTAAGTGGGGCATTGATGTCAAATGGCTGGCATAGAATAAGCTAGAAAGTGTTAGGTGCCACTGCTGTGAGTACAGGGTCTGGAAGATGAAGGGATAATGGGAAGATTGATTCAGCAAGTGCTAGTGCCTCTGCTGTAGTTATTTCTGCAGACCAGGCCCAGTTTGATGGCGAGAGCACTAAGGTTCTGTGTTAATCAGTTTCCGTGGCTGTGACAAATTCTCTAAGGGACAATTTAAGGGGAGGAAAGAGTTATTTTGGTGCATTGTTTCTAAGGTTTCAGTCCACAGTCAGCTGGGTTGTGGTGAGGTAGAACATCATGATGGTAACAGTTTTCCATCTTGATCCTACATTACAGGCTGGGATGTTTTTGTGTCTTGTTAGAGCTCCCTTATACATTTTTTTTCTTGTGCCAGTCCTGGGGCTTGAACTCAGGACTTGGGACACTGCCCCTGAGCTTTTTTTACTTAAATCTTAGCCCAACTTGAGCTGCAGTTCCCCTTCTGGATTTTTGCTGGTTAATTGGAGATATGAGTCTCATGGATTTTCCTAGCTGGGCTAGCGTTGAACCATAATCCTCAGATCTCAGTCTCTTGAGTAGTTAGGATTACAGGCTTGAGCCACCAGGGCCTGGCTTCTCTGGCCATGTTCAATGACAGGTGAGCGACATCCGAGAGATACATTTCTAGAAATGGACTTGCATGATCAAAGCATCTGTGAAGAAATGATACTAATGACTATCCCCATCCCTCCCCTCCTCCTGCAGCTCCCCTCCCCTCAGCCCACAAAGCAAGCAGTGTGTTCCTATTGCACTGCAAGAAGAATCAGTCACGCATCGCTTAACAACAGGGCCGTACAGATGTCACAGAGGGCATGTGCACAGCCTGGATATCACAGACTAAAGGGCACAGTCCCTCACTCACACACAGCTACGGGCCTGCACCGCACACGGCATTACCAGGCTTAACGTTGTGAACAACTGTGACTCTGAGGGAAGAGTTTGTGCATCCACATATAGACAAGGTACAGTGAAGTACCAGCAAGTATGATAGTGATTACTGGGGTTTACCATCATCCAACAGGACCAAGGGGGGCCCTGCCCATGTCACTGACCAGAACTCTTTCACACAGTGCATGACTGTGGTTTCCTATTTCAGTGGGAGATGACAGAATGCCAGGCAAGTTGCAGTCCTCTCATGACTTCAAGGTGAACGTATTGTTCATATGTTTTAAGTTTATATTTCCTTTCTTCCCAGGGGATGGCCTGGTTGTAGACTTGGTCTGGTTATTTATTGTTTTCTTTCTTCTTTCCTTCCTTTGTTTTTTTTTAATTTAATTTTATTAGTATTAGGGTTTTTTGTTGTTGTTTTGCAATACTGTAGATTGAACTCAGGGCCCCCATGTTTGCCAGGCAGGGACTCAACCCTTTGAGTCACACATCCAACCCTTTCTGTTTCCGTTGTTTAGAAAGTAGGGTCTCAACTTTCTGCCCAGTTCTGGCCTCAGACCTGGATCTTCCTACCTATGTTTCTTTCACAGCTGGGATCACAGACTTACATCTTCATACCCCCACCCCTCCATGTTGGTTAAGGTGAGAGATTTGCTAACTTCTTCCCCAGCCTGACCTGGAACTGCAACTCTTCCATTTTCCATTTCCTAAGGAGATGGGATTACAGGCATGAGCCACTGGACGTGACTCCTGATTTGTTGTTTCTCTTGTTGTTATTTTATCTTTTAATTTATAGAGACCTGCTTCAAGAAATTTTTCCTATCATTTAAAAGTGTTTTTCCCATTTTGTGCTTTCCTTTTAATACTTTTAGGGTTTTTTTTGTTGTTACTGTTTTGATGGGCTATTATTATTATTATTCTCATTTCTCAGTCTTTTACATTATAGCTTCCGAGGTTTGTGTCATGTAGAAAAGGGGCTTCTCAAATCAGAGATCATAAAAGAAGTTTTTATAGCTCCTTATCTGGTGCTTTTATGGCTCCATTTCGCTTCTTTCCTTTCAGAGGCTCTGCCTGGGTTGGTTTGCAGGAGGACACACATGTCGTAATTTACTTCACCAAGCTCTCATTACTGGGCATTTGCAGGCTCCCAGTCTTTTAGTACTAAGTGCGCTGCTCCATGAACCCCATCACCCATCATGCGTCTGCCACACGTGCGTGTGCATCGAGGACCAGCGCCCAAAAGTTGAATCGCTAGATCAAAGCACCCGTGCACAGTGTAGATCAAGGAGCCTGTCACCAGATAGCTTTCAAAGACATGACCTCCATTTCCCTTCTGTGCCAGACCGCGGCGGCGGCGGCTGGCCCATAGCCTCTCCGTCTCCTTTTCCCAACGGAAAACATCTTCTTTATTGTCTTCTCAAACTATTCAGGTATGGAGGACAGACGGACAGACACACCCTGTCTACTTGTGCCCGTGTGTCCTGTATAGAGCTCAGCTCAGCAGCCCTGGCCAGCAATTAATAATGCTTTATATTATGTTAATTAATTGCTCGTGAGAAGCTGACAGGGGTCTTAGCAACACTACAATTCCCCACGTTTAAAGCTTTCAGTCCCAGCTGTCTTCAATCCGGCCACAAGAGTTCAAGACCCTTGTCTTATGGCCCGGTAAACCAGGCCTGATTTTCTAGATGTCCCTGGTATATTAAACAGGGCAGAAGTTAGAGAAGGCCTGTGTTCCTGTCATTTTGCCTAGGAATTGGGTCCCTTGTTAGAGTGACTTATAGCCCTTCTTAGTTAAGGATTTAGGAGCCATCCTTCCAAATTCCTGAGATCGTCCAGGCTTTCCTTTCATTGTCTCCTTGCTCATTTTCACTCCCGAGCAGATTCCCCTCCTCTGGTTGGGCAGATCCTTGGAGCTCTGTAGGCCCCAGATGGAGTGCAACCAAGGGGTAGGGAGGCCTCCTCCCCAGTTCCAGGCCAGCTGTCTCCTCCTATTCTCTCCCATGGTGGACCTTGGTGAACAGCAGACCACTGGATCAGAGCCCCACCACAGGGCCTCACCGACCTTCACCCCCTCCCCATGGTGACCCATCTATTAATCCAGAGTCCTGCAGAGAGAGGACTCCCACCTATGAACCAGAGGGCACAGTCCATTAATAGCTGGTTACTGTTGGCACCAAAGTCTGAGACCCATCCTCCTCCACTCACTTAAGCCTATTTTGCTTTGTTTCTCCTCCCCAGCTTATTCCTTCCCTTCTTCCTTCCTTCCATTCTTTCATTCCTCCTTTCCACTACTAAGTATTGAACCCAAGACACACACACACACACACACACACACACACACACATACACACACACACATTTGCTAGGCAAGCACTTCACCACTTCAGCCAGACCTCCAGCCATTTGGTTGGTATTTTGCTTTTTGAGATAGGATCTCCCTAACTTTACTTGCTGGCCTCTAATTCTCCATCCTCCCGCCTCTGCCTCCCAAGTAACTGAGGGGAAAATTCTGGCCTTGTGGTGTAACCATACAATACCTACTGCTGTGCCGTTTTGCTGATTAACTGTAGGTTCGCATGTTCCCCAACTCCTGCCAGAAGTCTCCCCATCAGATAGAGCAGAGCATCTGCCTCCCCTAGACCACACTCCTTAGGAGCTGAAGCCTTAGCACTCCACACCTGGGTGTGAAGCAGAGCCTGGGGTCCGGGTGGAGGAGTAAGACCTATGCATCCATCACTCTGACCACTCTGATGGCCAACAACCATGAGGAGCTGCTCCTTGGTCCTGGCACTTAAATGCTAAACATGGAGACAGGAGACAAGCAAGGCTGGTCACATCCAATGGCAAATATCTTAGAGAAAGAAGGAGAGGTGTAGAGGCCAGGCCTGGAGAGACAGACTGGCCGCCTTTGTCTGCCTGCTGCCAAATCCACTGTGACTTTAACACTGGAAGAAAGGAATCCAGTCACAGTGGTGACACCGTTATCATCACAGTTTATCACCCACCCACTGAGCCTATGGGGCCAGGGGTTTCCGCCCCACTGTGGTCAGATCTTTCAGTCAGGTGCCCCCAGCCCCCACCCAGCTGTCCCTAGCCCCTTGTTTCTCTGGCCCCCAAGGCTTTGACAGCTTTTACCTTGGGATGGGGGGGAGCCCAGCATGGAAATCTCATAATGCAAACCAGATGAGGGGCCAAGGAAATGTTTTTCTCTGTCAGTCACTGGACTTCTTGCTGTGCTGAGAATTAGGTAAGGCTCTCCCAGACAATGCCACCTTCTGGGAAGTTGGAAAACTCATCTGTTCCTGGTTGAATGTTGTGGGATTGGGGGTAGGCCTGTCCTGGGGTGCAGTGGGGGTGGGGGAATGGAAGGGGAGGGGCTGGCCCTCTCCTTCCTGTCTCCCACGTGTAGCCTGAGGCTGGGGTCTCCGATGGGAAGGGTCGTAGAGGAGTTGCATTTGGAGCAGGACCTGAGCCCCCCCCCGGAAGTCCCTCCCTAGGTCAGGCTTTGACAGATGAGGATCCCACAGAGGAGGCCAGTCCTGGAAGGGGCCATGAGATCCTCCCTCCTTCCCCTCCCAAGACAGAAGATTGAGCACCCAGGCAGGGAGGTCAGCCACAAGCCAAATCATGGAGGTGTGGGATGGTACTTGGTACCCAGTGGACAGCAGCAGCAGCCACACTGTCCCCGTGTGTCTGTGTCTGTGTCTGTCATTCAGTGGTGTCAGGGCCTCCCTGGCCTGGCCCAGTGCAGGACACAGACCACACACTTAACAGTGACCTAAGAACACAGGAGCCAGGAGCAGAAGGCAGCAGGGCCAGGCTGCAATGGGGGTAGGAGCCGTGGGACAGAGCCTCAATAAAGGCCCGGTATTATTACCATCTTATTTATTGTGAAGCACTTATTATAATATCATAAAACATAAGGTGATTATCATTTAAGTTATTATTAATTATTTTGGAGCTAGTACTGAACAAACTCAGGGCCTGAGCACTATCCCTTCGCTTTTTTTTTGCTCAAGGCTGGCACTCTACCACTTGATCCATAGCTCCACTTCTGACTTTTCAGTAGTTCATTGGAGAGTCTCATAGACTTTCCTGCCTAGGCTGGCTTCGAACTGCGATCCTCAGATCTCAGCCTCCTGAATAGCTAGGATTATAGGCATGAGCCACTGCCACTCAGGTATTAACTATTTTGACTTCTTCATAAACCTATTTCTAACCCCCAAATCAACAGTGATCAATGGATGATGCCTTTGTGCTCAAAAGATCAGGGATCTGTGGAAAGCCCTGGAGACTCCAATCTTGGATGCCCAGGACAGCGATGCTCCTATGGATCCCTTGCTCCTTCTTGGCTCCTATCACTGGGACAGAAATGCCACTATCCACCCACCTAGTGAATGCAGGCGCTGGACAGAGTCATGTCACACTTTCACATCATTGAGAAAAGCAGTGTTCCATCCCTGCACTACATGGGCACCCTGCAGCTGTAGTTCCCTCCAGGGAACTGTTCTCTGGTGTCCTTCAAGCTCTCTCCTACCCCACCCTGTGGGAAGTCAAACTTTGAACCAGGGACAGAAGGGAGAGCCGTGTGCGTGCATGTGTGCATGCGTGATTCCTGCTGCCTGCTTTACATAAGAACTATTTTTATTCTCGCCAAGTACAAACCACCCGAGCTTAAGCTGAAGGCTTGGAAGAGCAGCTGGGCCAAAGCCACTACTCCCCACCCCTCACTCCGTTGTGCTAGAGATTTCCTCCACTCTAATTCTAGTTTATTTTTAAAAGCACCATTAAGTCAGAGATGAAACACTGCTCTGCCCCAAACCAGATGAACTATTAACTGCACTCTTTTGTTAAAATTATTAAATTACAATTCATGTAGCATAAAATTAATGGGTTTACACATATATGGTATATATGTGCACATTGGAGGGAAACTAGGAGGAAGACACAGAAAGAGAGGGAAACAGGGAAAACTTACAACAGTGGGACTCATCAGCTGCACTGGACATTGATCAAAACAAACTAAGCAACTCAAAGGCAGCCATGGGAGGGAGGGAGCAAGTGGGAAAGAGGGAACAGCTGATGCTATGTAAAACAAAAGAAATGTACATATCACCCAATGTGGAAGAAATAACTGTATTGTCAAAGGTCATAGAACTCACAAACTTTATAGACCACAATAAAGACAATTTGTCCCATGAAGGTTAGAATGTGTTTGTGACTTTAACTGAATATCACTATCCCACAATACTGTGAAATTTATGTAATCACTTAATCACAATTTTTAAAATTGCACAAAAAAATTAACTGGTGGGGCTAAGAAGGTGGCTCAGTGGTAGAGCGCTTGCCTTGCATGCCTGAGGCCCTGGGTTCGATTCCTCAGCACCACATAAGCAAAAAGAAAAAAGCTGGAAGTAGCTCTTTGGCTCAAGTGGTAGAGCACTAGCATTGAGCTGAAGAGTTGAGGGACAGGGCCCAGAGTTCAGGCCCAAAAAATTAATTAATTAATTAATTAATTAATTAACTGGTTTTGCTGAACAGTGCGATGATATCTGGCATTCATGGTTTTGTGCACCCATCACTCCATCTAATTTCAAAACATTTGCAGCACCTCAAGTTAACGCCCATACCCATTAATCAGATGTTCTACCATTTCCCTCTTTGCCTGGGCAAACTACCAATCAGTGTTCCACCTCTATTGGCTGTACCTGCTTAGCATATCTGGTTTAAGTGGAATCATACAAACACAGCCTTTTGTTTCTGGCTTGTGTTACTTTAACATCCTGTTTTGGAGGTTCGTCCATATTGGCACTTCATTGCTTTTTCTAATAGCTGCATAATATTTCACTGAATGGCTATACCACAATGTGTTTAATCTCTTCCTTCATTGATATTGTTATCCTGTTGTCCCAGCTACAACAGGAAGTGTAGATAGGTGGATCACAGTCTAGGTCATCCTGGGCAACAAGCAGGATCCTAGGACCAAAACTAGTGAGGCTGGGCACCAGTGGCTCATGCCTGAGCCAGGAGGCTGAGATCTGAGATCCTGGCTTAAAGTCAGCCTGGTTAGAAAAGTCTATGAGACTCTCATCTCCAATAAACTACTCAGAAAAAGCTGGAAGTGGTTCTGTGGCTCAAGTGGTAGAGCACTAACCTTGAGCACAAAGAGGCTCTGGGACACTACTTAGGCCCCGAGTTCAAGCCCAGGACTGGCAAGGAAAAAATTAGTGAGAGCTAAAGGACTTGAGGCATAGCTCAAGTGGTAGAGCATCTGTGTGGCAAGCTCAAGGCCCTGAGTTTAAAATCCTAGTACAACCAAAAAAAAAAAATCAAAGTTAGGCCAGCAGGGCCGCCTTGTAATTGTTTGCCAAATGAGCCCGTTTCTTTTATCTGGGTGACCTGCTTATCCCTGTAGGCATTAGAGTCTGAAGTCCTGCCAGGAACTCACCAGTTTGTCAGGATTCAAAACTGCAGATAATAGGATCCACTCCAGCAATCTAAGCCAAAGAGGGAGAGCGTTATGAAAGGTTCCGGAGCCCAGAGGCTGGTGCTTCTGAAACCAGCTCCCCACACCATGCCCTTAACCAGCCATGCCAACAAGCACCCCTGCCAGGCCAGGAAGCTCCCTTCAGGCAGCTGGCTCAGAATCACGCTGGCTCTCCCAGTGGAGAGGGGATGCTCGGAGCCCCACCCAACAAAACCCTACACCAAAATCTCACTCGGATGTGAAGGTCTCATTGGGGAGCTATCCTAGCAGCAAGAAAGTGAGGAAATTGCCAGGTACCAATGGGAGCTGAGGGTCATGATTTCAAGCCAGCCCGGGCAGGAAAGTCCGTGACACTCTTCATCTCCAGTTAACCAGCAGAAAAGCTAGAAGTGGAGGTGTGGTTTACATGGTAGAGCACCAACCTTGAACAGAAAAAGCTCAGGGACAGCAGCTAGGTCCTGAGTTCAAGTCCCAGGACTAACAAAAAGAAGGGGAAAAGAAAACAGGGAATGGCAGTCATTTTGCATCGAAAGGTTCGCAGATGAGGAGACATGAATCATAAGGTTGGGAGCAGCTGCAAATGACCACTGACCACTACAAGCTCTGGACAACTTCACCGAGCCAGCCACCCACCTTGTACTCTGGGGAAGCCCAGAAGCAAACTCTGCAGCACCCAGAGGTTCCCAAGTTCCCAGAGACAAGATGCCAGCCCTATAGCCCAGAGTGGTCTCTGGTCAGCCTTTGCCTAGCAGCTGTGCACTGTCTTGCCAAGGGACTTTGCTTGGCTTTTGCGTGCCTTCCTCCTGCCCGGCTGTACCAGCTGACGGCCCGGGCTGCCAGTCAGGGCAGCTGTGTCACAATTTCGGAATGCTTTGTTCTCTCGGTGGAATTCAGAAGAAGCCTCTGCCAGCTTGGAGGTTGGGCCCAGCAATTTCCCGGCAGCTGATGGCACCTGAGATTAAGAATAAAAAAGAAAAGAAAAACTATACAGATGTCCTAGTTCAGGCTGAAATCAAGAAGCCACATGTTAACTGTGGTGCCCAGTGACACTGGTGCCCACTCCACCCTCGGACTGTGACTTTTCTTATTCTCAGAGTCCTGCCGCCTGAGGTCCTGAGGCACACTGGGGTTCTTCACTGTCCCTGAACATTGCTGGTTCTTGCTTTTGGAGGTGCCATTTACAGGGCTCACAGTCAGGAATCCTCATCCAGTCAGGATCTGGAGCCAGACAGTAAGCCTCAGCCAGGCACTGGCAGATAGAGTGGCCACTTCTACTTTTAGTTTTATAGTGCCCAGTTTACAGATGGGAAAACTGAGCCCCAGAGACATGACGTGACTTTCCTGGGGCCATAGAGCAAGGGCATGGCTGAGGCAGGATTCAGCCCTGAGTCTGGCTTCAACACCTGTGACTTCTAGTCACTGTGCTTTCCCAGCTGGTTTGCAGGCTGTCTGTGCAGCATAAACCCAGAGGTAGCATTTCTACCTTCCAGAAGATTCCTTTGACCCAGAGCCACCCTCAAGCTGCCTCAAGCCGTATCCTGGCCTGGCAGAGGGGAGGGGGTGAGCAAGCCCAGAGTTGCTGTGAAGACTGGGGATGGTCAAAGCCAAAGAAACACTGGGCATGTGTAGGTACAGCCTTCATGAATGAGTGACTGCCTGTTACCATAGAGATGCACAGCATGTAAGTGTATAAGCACTATCTCTTTCATCTGACCACCTCCATCTTGGAACTTGGCTTCCTAGAACATTCTTCTAATGGCTCCTTTGTCACTCAGGCCAAGGTCCCTGTGATTAACAAGGTATCAATAGCTTTGTCCTTTTATTGACATGTGATTAATGTCTCTTCATTATGCAATGAGGGGGTTCTTGGGCTATTTCTATACATACATATTCTATACTTTGGTCATAGTGACCCTTGTCAGTACCCTGTCATCCTGTGTCCAGAAGTGGATGGACTGGAATAGCCCTGGAAGATCACAAGGGAGGTATAAACTCCAGGTCAGGATGGGCCTATGGAGGAACCTTTGGGCACATCTGTTGCCACCTGTTCTGGTCAGCGATGTGTGGCTCTGTCTTGGAGGAGTCTATGGACAGGCTTCCATCTTGCTGGCTGGGGAACCTGGAGCCTGGGTTACAGAGAGTCTGTGCTGAGACTGGCTCCACAGGCTTGGAGGCCAGCCTGCTTCGTCTGGCCCAGACTCGGTGGGAATCAGGACTTCCTTCAGTTGTTTTAGAAACAGAAGTTGACTCTGATGGGTTAGAAAGTCAGTTCTAGCAGATTTCCATCTTGGCGTGGTCCTTTGCAGAAGGAATTAGATACAGTAGTTTTCACCTGGGAATAAACTCACTTCACGAACGTTGGAAATAGATGATTCCGCAGTAAATTTTCAGATGGGTTGGGGATGGAGAGTAGGGAATGTTAGGTTGTTAAAAAGAGGTGAGCGAGTAAGAACCACACCACGCATGTGGTATTCAGGTAAGGGGTAGGTTTATTCAGTAGACCTGCTGGGACCAGGCAAGGTTGGCACTCCACACTGCTGGGAAAGGCCTGGGAAAGACCTGGGAAAGAGAGCGAACTGGGCCTGGGCTAGGCTGTATCTAGGGTATGGGCGGAGAAAGGTGTGACCACATCAAATTCAGATGCGACCTCAGCGGATGCAGATGTGACCTCTTCCAGGTGTGCCAGTTGCCTAGGTAACGCAGGTACTGGGTGGAGACTCTGCTGTGAGGAGGGTGGATTCTTCTTGTCATCCAGGAGCGGACCTTACAGGGAACAGTGAGCCAGACATGCAGCCACTTGCAGGAAGACTTTCTGCCTGATAAACAGGCTTTGAGCTGCCACGGCTGGTTGATTAGACAACCTGAAGTTTGATCCAAGACCCTCCAAGGCCAGAACCATTAGGATGTGTGTGTTCCTCCTTACCCTCAGTTTCATTGTCTCAAGCCATCTTCAGCCCCAGTCTAGCCCACCTTTAAGATCTACCTGGCCCTTCCAAGCCTCAACTGGTGTTGGGTCTTAGTGTCCTCCAAGGGCCCATGAGTTAAAGGCTTGGTCCTCATCCCCAGGCCTAATGGGAAATGATGGGAAGTTAGCACTCTCGTGGTGTGCCCTAAAAGAAGTCTGTATCTTATTCTGCTTTATTAGAGTCTCCTCCAAACTCTCACATCTGTACTACTCTAGTCCTTGCCATTATGTGTTTAATTTGTAAGGGATTCTAAGCCAATATCCTTAGACATTCCTTTTTTATTTGTTTTTTATTATTATTAGAAAGGTGGCATGCAGAGAGGTTACAGTTACATAAGTCAAGTAATGAGTACATTTCTTTTTGGACAATGTCACCCCTTCCCTCTTTCTCTCCCAGTGTTTCCTCTCCCATCCCCACCCCCCCCCGAAGTTGCAGAGTTCATTTTCAACAGCGTGTTTAGCGAGTCCCACTGATGAATTTGTTCACCCTTTGTCCCTGCATTTCTTTGCCTCCCCTTACTCTCCCAAAGACAGATAAACATACAAACAGGACAAAAAGAAAAGAAAGCAACAAAGCAACAAAGAAAAAAAACCTCTTGTTTCCATTTCCTAGAGTTTATTTTGATAAATATTATTCTGTATGATCAGATGCACATGGGCAGCACACCTTTGTGTTCTTCTCCTAAGAATATCCTCCTTTAGTCTCATTGTGTGTGAATGCCTAGAATCCTATATAATTTATCGTGACCTGGGGTTGTATTCTAGATCTAGCTTCTGCACATAAGAGAAAGCATGCACGTTTGTCTCTTTGAGTAAGCATTCCTTTCTAATAGCATCCTGATCTTGTTGCATGGATATGCCAGCATTACTTCTTACTTTTTTTTTTGTCTTTGCAAGATCTCTTCTTTAAAAAAAAAAATCCTGGGGCTGGGGGTTTAGCCCAGCAGAAGGGTGCCTGCCCAGCACGCGCAAGGCCCTGGATTCGGTCCTCAGCCCTGGAAAAAAAAAAAAATCCTGTCTCTAGCCAGATGCTCATAGCTGAGATCTAAGGATAGCAGTTCAAAGCCAACCCAGCCAGAAAAGTCTCCATGAGACTCTTATCTCCAATTAATCACAGAAAAAGCTGGAAGTAGAGCTGTGACTCAAAGTGGTAGAGCACTAGCTTTGAGCAAAAGAGCTCAGGAACAGCACCCAGGTCCTAAGTTGAAGCTCCATGACCAACAACAACAAAATCTGGTCTCTTCTGAGTTACTTCTCCCCTCCCCCCTCTCTCTTTGAAGCTTTTTCAAATACCTACCACTTTTAGCTCATTTTCAAACCTAAAAAAATAGAGTGGTGGCCCTGTGTGCCCAGATGGGACTTCACAGTGTGGGTTTAGGAGAGCACAATCTGGCTGGGTCTTTTCTCTTGTCTTCATCAGGACCCCTGAGAAGACCCTGTTCATCCCTTGCCTGGGAGCAAAGGCCTGGCTGCCTGTGCCCTAGGAGCCATGGGAAAGGAGGAAAGATCTGTATAAACTTTGACTTCACTGTCCTCAGCCCCTCTCTGTCCCTGAGAGCTTGCACACAAGAAACTCGATTTTCCTCTCTCCAGAGAATAAGTGCCCAGGCTCTGCCTAACCTGAAGAAAGCGATTGTCCAGATCAAGAATTAGATAGTAAACATTTTAGCTTTAGTATGTTCTGTCTTTTGAATACTCAGCCTCTCCCCAAAGTGCAGCTCTATGCCAGGGGCACAATTGCAGACTATATGAGGTACAGGGAGAACCCTAACCTCCAAACAGCAGAAAACCTTCAGATGGAGCTCAGAGGCTAGAGGCTGATGCTGCCCTAAACAGGCCTCTGGACAGAGTTAATAGGGCTGCGCAGACTGACCAACGGCTATACCGAGTGACTGCCAGTCCTCAAACTGCAGTACGTGGCTCTACCTCCTGTCTTCCACTCCTCCACTTCCTGAGCCCAGTTCCTTCCTCTGCAGAATGTAGACGCTAGTACAGGCCTCAAGGGCTGCTGGAGGTGGCTCAGTGGTAGAGTACTTGCCTACCATGTACCAGGCCCTGAGTTCTATTTTCAGCATAAAATATAAAAGAGTAGAGTGACAGGTAGGAGTGGATCACAAGGGCAAGAACTGATATATTCACTTAAGTCTCCCCAGTGCCTAATAATGCACTTCTTCATGTATTGATAGGTTGGTGGATGGATAGATGGAAGATAGATGATCCAAAGCTTGAATGAACCAAGTCTGCTAATTTGATTGATGGATGGGCCACTGGATGGATGGATGGTCAAAGGTTGAGTGAACATAGGTTAATAAGTCAGTGGATGGCTAGATTGTGGGTTGTTGGATGAATACTGGATAGGTGAATAGATGGATGGATGAACAGTTGGATAGTCAAAAGAATGAATGAACAAAGAACCATGACTTGATGGGTGGGTAGGTAGATGGATGGATAGATGGTAAAATGGACATAGGTTAATAATTCAGTGGATGGATGAATGGTCGATGGTTGGATGGATGGTGGGTGTTAAATGGACAGACAAATAGTCAAAAGAATGAATAAACAAAGATCTGTGACTTGTTTGGATGGATGGGTAGGTGGATTAACAAACCAATGAGAAGATGGAGATATGATTGCCTGAATGAATGAAGTCATCTATTCACCCAGGAGTCAATACTGAGCAGTTTTCTGTGGCAGAATAAGTGTATGCACTTATCCTGTAATGACAAAGTGAGGGAAGAAGAATCCTGTAGAGAAATCAAGGCCTGGGGGAGGTGGAGGAAATGGCCTATCAGATAAACAAATGGGGAGGGGATGAGGGCCAGGGACGTCGCTCAGTGGTAGACAACTTTTCTGGCCCATGAGAGGTTCTAGGTTCAGCCCCAACACCACAAAAATACAAACCAAAAGAGGGAAGGGAGGTGATGACTTGCAGAGGTGCCGGAGTGGACAGATGGCCTGATGTTCACACATCCATGGTCTCTACTCCGGTGTGTTGTGTCGGTAAGCTGAGATTTACTCTCAAGGCCCCAATGAGCCAGGACTGGGAGAAAGACTCTACAAGCTTTGTCTCTCAGACTATATTTTTTTTAACGCTCTTTCTAAATAAACTTTGAATCTCTGCTTCCAAGTACATTTGGATAGAGCAGTGGCGGCTTTCATGAAGGTTGAATTATAAGTGCTTCCCTCAGAGCTGCGTCTGGGGACCGTTAGAAATCCCTGCCTTCCCCTGAGCCAGTGCAAAAAATGCGTGTGAGACGAGAAACATATGGCGGCGACCATGGCTTCCTGCGAGCGCATGCCCTTTACTGTTGATGGAGCATTCGGCCAGACTTACAGAAAGAAGCCTGGCCCTGAAACCAGGGTCAATGAGAAAGTCCCCCTGCTCATAAATCCTTGGGGGAAAAGAAAGCAGACCCATCTCCACACACATGCTGCTAATTATCTGGGTCCCAGGGTCTCCCCAGAGACTGGTTAAGAGCAGTTTACTGGATCAAGGTCCACTCAAGTGGTTTCTAATACTAGAAAGACCCTGGCAGCTTGCCCTGCTCCATAAATCAATAATCCCCCCACCAGTGGGCAAAGAGAGCCAGATACAGGTGCCAAATAAGAGCAAGGAGCAAAGGTCATTCCTTTGCTAGGGCCCAGCAAAGTCAAGCCTGGCCACAAGCTGCAGATGAACAGATTGAGACCCAGAACCTCTTGGCATAGCCCTCCGTGACCATCTACTGAGACCAGACACACAGAGGCCCAAAGTATATCCATCATGGTCCTTGCCTTGTGGGACTTAGGGAAGCAAACTCCATCTCAACACACTAAGTACGTACAGTAAATAAATAGCACCCAAGAGAGCAGCTGGAAGGGCTAGAGTACAACTCCATGCTGTGTTTGGGTCTTGAAGGATGAATAGTATTCTTGCCAAGAAATGGGAAAGAGTCAAGGATGGTTGCTACACACCTGTATCCCAGCACTCAGGAGGCTAAAGCAGGAGAATTGTGAGTCAAAGCCACCCTGGACTCCATAACAAGTACCAAGCCAGCCTGGGCTAGATAGTGAGATTCTTAAAATTAAATAAATAAATAAATAAGCCAGGCACTGGTGGCTTATGCCTGTAATCCTAACTACTCAGGAGGCTGAAATCTGAGGATCATGATTTAAAGGCATTTCGGGCAGGAAAGTCCATGAGAATTGAACTAACTAGCAAAAAGCCAGAAGTAGAAGTGTAGCTCAAGTGGTAGAGGGACAACCTTGAGCAAAAAAGCTATGGAACAGTGTCCAAGCTCTGAATTTAAGTCCCAGGACTGGCACAATCAGTCACTGAATAAATAAAACACATTTTAAATTAAGTTAAAATAGGAAGGATGTCAGAGGTATGAGTGAAACAGTTCAGCGTATATCCAGACCCCAGGTGATGGGACAAAAGATAAATTGTAGGCCAGGCACCAGTGGTTCACACCTGTAATCCTTGCTACTCAGGAGGCTGAGATCAGAGGATCACAGTTCAAAGCCACCCAGAGAATGAAACTCTTCTTTTTGTTGTTGTTGTTGTTGTTGTTGTTGTCAGATGTGGAGCTTGAACTCTGGGCCTGAACGCTGTCTCAAGGCTAGCACTCTACCACTTGAGCCACAGCACCACTTCCAGTTTTCTAGTGATTAATTGGAGATAAGAGTCTCACTGACTTTCCTGCCTGAGCTGGCTTTGAACCGCAATCCTCAGATCTCTGCCTCCTGAGTAGCCAAGGATTACTGACATGAGCCACTGGCACCAGGCTACATGAAACTCTTATGGCCAATTAACCACCAGAAAACCAGAAGTGGAGCTGTGGCTCAAAGTGGTAGAATGTTAGCCTTGAGCCAAGAGAGCTCAGGGACAGCTCCCAGGCCCTGAGTTCAAGCCTCATGACCAACAGGGGAAAAAAGGAGCCAGAACCAAGGCTGCCATGGAGATAAGCCGGTACTGGGCCTGATGGGGATGGACAGAGGCCAACAAGGTCTGGTGGCCATTTTTGGAGGCTAGTTACTTTTGGAGCGTGTTGGAGCGTGTTAGTTATTCCCTTGTTGCCACCATTCTCCATCTGCAAAAACAAGAACAATGATAGTGGCTGTGCCATGCCAGGGGTTACTGCAGGCCACGGGTCACACAAATCAGATGCTAGCCAGGGTCCGGGTTAGACAAGGGACAGTTTGCATTTGGAGGTGGTCAGTGATCGTGGCTGTAACACATCCACCCAAGTTCCCCCCACCTGGAGTATTAAGTGGTGAAGTTGTTCACAACGAGATTGGGTAGAAGAAATAGGAGCGAGGTGAGAACTTTAGGCCACTACCTTGTTGAGGGGCTCTGCCCCCCCCCCACCCATTCGGCCAGTCTCAAAGCAGGACAGAGAATCAGATCCTCTCAGACAGGATCCTAGGCTGGGAGCCATGCTGTCCTCCTTGGTAGAAAAAGCTGGTGATATCTAGGCTTCTGCAAGGAGTAATGGACATGAGGAGACATGCTCACCAGGCACACCCTGCTGCAGCTGCAGGAGGCAAAATAAATGTGGACAACTTAAGAACATGGGGCTGGCCAGGCATGGTGGCTCAAGCCTGTAATCCCAGCTACTTTGGAAGCAAAGATCAGGAGATCACAATTCAAGGTCGGCCTAGGCATAAAAATTTGCAAAATTCCATGTCAACCAATAACAGGATTCTGTGGTTCACACCTGTCACCCTAGCAACAAAGGGAAGTATAAATAAGAAGATCACAGTCCAGGCTAACCTGGGCATAAATGAAGACCCTATTTAGAAAACAATCAGCACAACAAAAATGGCTGGTGAACTAGTTGAAGTCATAGAGTTTCTGCACAGCAAAATGAGACCCTGAGTTCAAACCCTAGTACTACCAAGAACTAGGAGCCAGTGTCCCTGGGGCTTATAAATGCACAGCCCAGACTCCAGCCTCCCTAAGCACACACAAGGCAATGTGGCACCGTGATATCATGAACTCAAAATAGTTTGTAAGAAAGAAAATAGTATTTGAAAAGGGAAGGAGGGGGCTGGGAAGGTGGCTCAATGGTAAAGTGCTTGCCTTGCATGCATGAGGCCCTGGGTTCGATTCCTCAGCACTACATAAGCAGAAAAAGCCAGAAGTGGTGCCGTGGCTCAAGTAGTAGAGTGCTAGCCTTGAGCTGAAGAGCTGAGGGACAGCACCCAGGCCCAGAGTTCAGGCCCCATAACTTACAAAAAGAAAAAGAAAAGGGAAGGAGGGAGGGAGGGAGAAATGGAAGAAGAAAGGGAGAGAAGGAGAAGAGAAGGGAAGGAAGGACAGAAGGAAGGAAGGAAGGAAGGAAGGAAGGAAGGAAGGAAGGAAGGGAGGGAAGGAGGGAGGGAAGAAAAGGAAGGGAATGAACAGGAAGGGAGAAGGGAATGAAAGGGAAGGGAAGGAGAAGGGGGGAAGGGATTTTCAGTGTGTTTCCCAGCCCAGAGCTGCACAGGCCAGGAAGGGGAAAGAAGTGTGTGTGTGTGTGTGTGTGTGTGTGTGTGTGTGTGTGTGTGTGTGTGTCTGTGTGTGTGTGTGTGGGGATGTCTGGTGATCTGGACCTGCTGAGTAGAACGAAGGGCCCCAGGCAACCACCCCCTCCCCTCCCATAGCATTTTCTCTAAAAGATTAGCAGCAAGTGCTTCAGAATCGGATGCAGCTGGGCTTGAATCCCAGCCCTGCCACCCGCCAGCTGTGTCCCTTGAGACTGGGCTTTCCCCCTGTGTCAGGGTTCCTGTGACCTCCATGACAGGACAATGAGTAGATCAGAGATCTCGACAGCAGGAAAGTCTCAGCACAGTGCACAGCACAGGACAGAGCCATCATGCAGCCATATTCCTGACTACTAGTAGCATCCCAGCACCCCCTCTGAAGATGTCCAGAGAGCTCTGGAGTAGAACCCCCAAAGTATCAGCGACACCTCCCCGTTAAGAAGCCTGAGCTTATACCATGTGCAGAACCAGACATCTCTAAGGGGGTTCAGCACGGGACCTAGGGAGGGAAGGGAAGGGGGTCTGATTGTGTCTCCCTGGGCTCTGAGTCAGTGGAAGCTGGCCCCAGCATCGCCCTGGAGCAAGAGCACTGTAGGTCTCGCATCAGGCTGGGAATCTATGTGCCAAGTTAGGACAAAATCTCAGGACCGTTGGAGGTTCTCTGAGCATCCACCAGTGAGCAAACACCAGACAGGCCCTAGAGGGCGCTAGCCTCCAGAACGCCAGACCTGGTGAGGACCAAGTTGGGCTTACAGGACCCTGAAACCCCTCCCAGCTAGACAAGCCACAATCCTGGTTGCAGACACCCCTCCTAGCTGCCCTAGATCCCGCCCCCCTACATCCTCCACCCTGCGCAGCCATCCTGCAAACCCCTGCCCAGTCACCTCCCACTGGAAGAGGCCAGCTTCTAGGATCTTGCAGATAGAGACGGTAGCATGGCAAAGCTTTTACCGTGTCCTCTGGAGGGCCTGCTCACGTGTCCCACTGGGGGCACAGTTCACCCAGTTGTCGGCCCATCCCCAACCAGCCCTACACTGCACTGGGGTTTGTGCCACCAGACAAATGGGCAACCAAAGGGCATCACATCCATGCAGCAGAATATTATTCAGTCATGGAAAAGGGGATGAAATTCTGATGCCTGCTACAATAGAGATGAACCCTGAAGACATTAGAGTCAGGGATATAAGCCCGTCGGAGATATAAGTCAGTCAGAAAGAACAGATTCATAGAGAGCAGACTAGATATTACTGGGGACTGGGGTGAGTTGGGGATGCAGGGTTGCATGATATTGATGGGGCTCCTGTTTCCACATCCAGGGGGCCTAGCCTCTCACTCAACAACAGGAAGAAAGTTGGGCACCAGCGGCTCTCACCTATAATCCTTGCTACTTGGGAGGCTGAGATCTGAAGATTATATTCAAAGCCAACCTGGGAAAGGAAAGTCCATGACTCTTATCTTTGATTCATCAGCAAAAAAAAAACCCAAAGTGGAGCTGTGGCTTAAGTGGTAGATCCTTGAACAAAAAAGCTAAGGGAGGGCTGGGAAGGTGGCTCAGTGGTAGAGTGCTTGCCTTGCATGCATGAGGCCCTGGGTTCGATTCCTCAGCACCATATAAGCAGAAAAAATAGAAGTGTCACTATGACTCAAGTGGTAGAGTGCTAGCCTTGAGCTGAAGAGCTGAGGGACAGCACCCAGAGGAAAAGAAAAAAGCTAAGGGACAGCACCCAGGCCCTGAGTTCAAACCCCAGGACCTGAGTTTAAGTCCCAATACCAACACAAAAGAGAAAAAGAAAGGAGGAAAGAATAGAAAGAGAAGAGAGAGAAAAAGGAAGGAAGAACTAAAGGAAAGCAAGGAAGGAGGGAGGAAGGAAGGAAGGAAGAAGAGAGAGGGAGGGAGGGAGGAAAGAAAATGCAAAGGAGGCTTTCCCATGGTCAACCCAGCCCACTCTCATTCATGGCCAATCTCCTGCATCTCCTCTGTGGTTGTTTGGGGGTTCCTGAGGGGCTCTGAGCAAAGGCAGTCACAAGCTGTCCCTCTGTGCCCACAGGCCCAGACCAGAGCCTGGCCTGCTGTGGCGGGCAAGGTGGATAGGTAGAACATGTCACTTACAAAACTCAATCTGGTAACGACATATGACTAGGAGAGCAGGAAGAACCAGAGACAGTTAGGCAAAGAGGGATGGACAGGCTGGCAGAGCCCTGGACAAGGAGCACGAGAAATGCTCACAGCAAGCTCTGTGGATGCCAGGATGAAAGGGTGTGCTGGCAGAGGCCTCAGACCTCCACACCTGGAGCAGAAGCCTAGCCAGGATTCTATGATGCACAGTGTCTCCTCCTTCAGCATCCAGAACACGTGCGTCTCGGGACAGACCCTGGTGCCAGGCTAGCGGCAGAGGTGACAGGATGAACGTCATGCATTCAGAAAGGCATAAAACGTGTAGCTGAAATGTCAGAGAAGGCACCAGTGTGTGTGCCCCTAGTTGACAATAAAGCAGCTTCCAGGGACAATGGGAAAGAGGAACTGACGGTTCCAGCCAGCAGTGGAGGATGGTAGATGGTACGTGGCATGGTACACATTGCCCAGTTGAAAGCATTTAAGACACCATAGTGTCTGCATCAAACTTTGCTGTGTCTGTAACTTTCTCTGCTTCGAACTCTTCTGAGTCAACAATGTCCCTGTTGTAAGCCAAGCATGGTGGCACAGGCCTATAATCCCAGCTACTCAGCAGGTGGAAATAGGAAGATCACACACACTCCAAGCCTAGCCCACGCGAAAGAGTAAGACCCTATCTCAAAAACCAAACTAAAACCCAAAGGGTTGGAGGCAAGGACCAAGCAGTAGTGTTTGCTCAGCAAGGCCTTGAATTCAAATCCCACCCCAAAAAATAATGTACCCAGGAGTAAATGGGGCGGGGAGGGGGGGAGAGAAGGGGGGAGGTTTGGGGATGAATATGCAAACAGATGTCTCCTAACAAACACAATGGGGGAGGGTGAAAGACAGGGAGGAGACCTGCAAAGTCTGAGGTCCTCATCTCCCCTCCACCAGCAGGGGGCAGCCTCGGGCAAGCAGGTACGGATCGGTGGGCTGTGCCCAAGCCCCTACTCCACTTCTCAACCAGTCCATCTTGTTTTCCCTGTCTAGGCGTCCCTGGACGGCGCGGGAAGCCTGGAAGAAGAGGCGATCCTGGTGAGTCCCAGATTTACTGAGTTCTTTGGCTCGACTGGGAAGCGTGGGTCCGTTCCAGGGGCTGGGCTGCCAGCTCCCTGTGCAGTACAGTGCATGTTCCTCACACAGCAGCTCTCTGAGAAACTACCCAGGCTTTATGTCCCTCGATCGTGCAGACTTCCAGAAGCTGAAGGCTGTCTGGCTGAGCTGCTAGAGTTCCCTTTCGTGTAGATGACTGTGGATCCCCCTGCCCTCACCTCTCCATATACCTGGGTCATCATCCATCAGTTCTTATTCTCTATCCTGGTAAAAAAAAAAATTTCCTTGCCTTTTACTGTACACTTGCTGACCTCTTTTTTGGAATGAGTTGAGGAATGCATACTCCTGTTTTCAAAGGCAAAGCATGATATAAATAGACTACTTGAAAACTCACTAGAAAAATAGACCTAAATAGACATAAAAAAAAAAAAAAGCAAGCCAGGTGCCAGTGGCTCACGCCTGTAATCCTAGCTACTCAGGAGGTTGAGATCTGCACTGTTCGAAGCCAGCCTGGGCAGGAAAGTCTGTGAGATTCTTCAATTAACCACCAAAAATGAAGGTGTAACTTGAACAAAATAAAAGCTCAGAACAAAATAAAAGCTTGGAACAAAAATAAAGCTCAGAGACAAATGCTCAGGCCCTAGTTCAAGCACCAGGAACAGCACAATAAGACAGGAGCCAAGCATGGTAGTGCATGCTTTTAATTTCAGCACTTGAGAGAATGAGGCCAGTGGTTTACAATGAGAGGCCCAGGCAAAAAGTGATCAAGACCCCAGCTCAATCAGTAAGCTAGGTGTGGCAGCACACACCTGTGTTCCCAGCTACACAGAAGGCTTAGGTAGGAGACAATGATCCAGGATGCCCTAGGCAAAAACATAAGACTGTGGAGTGGCGGGGGAGGAATCAAGGTCCTGGAGTGCAGCTCAAGTGGCTACCTAGCAAGCATGAGGTCCTGAGTTCAAACCACAGTACTTCAAAAATAATAATAATAATAATAATGAAAGTTTATCATCTGGGACAACATGCTGGAACCAGAGATAGTGATATTCATTCATACAAGCCAAGGACACAGGCAGAACATAAAGTTGATCTCAGCTGGGTACCAGTGGCTCACACCTGTAATCTCAGCTACCCAGGAGGCTGAGAGCTGGAGATTGTGATTTCAAGCCAGCCTGGGTAGAAAGTCCATGAGACTCTTATCTCCAATGAACCACCAGAAAACTGGAAGTGGAGCTGTGGCTCAAGTGATAGAGCATAAGCACAAGCCTTGAGCAGAAAAGTGAAGGGACAGAGCCCCGGCCATGAGTTCAAGCCCCAGGTCCAGCACCAAAATGAATTCTAAAAAGAATTCAAATGCAATGGGTTTGATTTTTTTAAGAAAACCAAAAATAAAATAAGGAAAATAGTTCTACTTGCAAAAAATATGAAGAAGGGGGGCTGGGAAGGTGGCTCAGTGGTAGAGCGCTTGCCTTGCATGCCTGAGGCCCTGGGTTCGATTCCTCAGCACCACATAAGCAAAAAGAAAAAAGCCGGAAGTGGTGCTGTGGCTCAAGTGGTAGAGCGCCAGCCTTGAGTTGAAGAGCTGAGGGACAGCGCCCAGGCCCAGAGTTCAGGCCCCACGACTGGACCCAAAAAAAAAAAAAAATGAAGAAGGGCTGGGAAGGTGGCTCAGTGGTAGAGTGCTTGCCTAGTATGCATGAGGCCCTGGGTTCGATTCCTCAGTACCACAGACACAGAAAAAGCCGGAAGTGGTACAGTGGCTCAGGTGGTAGAGTGCTAGCCTTGAGCAAAAGAAGCTCAGAGACAATGCCCAGGTCCTGAGTTCAAGCCCCAGGATGGCCAAAAAGAAAAATATGAAGAAGGAAGAGGAGCAGGAGCAGGAAGAAGAACAAGAAAGGAAAATGCTTTGGGTCTGGGAAAGTGGCTTAGTGGTAAAGTTCTTGCCTAGCACCCATGAAGTCCTGGGTTCTATTTCCACATAAACAGAAAAAGCTGGAAGTGGCGCTGTAGCTCAAGTGGTAGCGCGCTGTCCTTGAACTGAAGAGCTGAGGGACAGCACCCAGGCCCAGAGTTCAGACCCCCTGACTGACAAAAAAAAAGAATCTCAGGGACAGTGCCCAGTGCCCCGGCCCTGAGTTCAAGCCCCAGGAGTGACAGGAAAAAAAAAAGAATAAAATCCTTTAGAATCAATTTTACAAGAGAAGTGGAAGATTTGTACGCTAAAAACCATGAAACAAGCCAGGAGCTGGTGGCTTACACCTGTAACCCTAGCTACTCAAGAGACTGAGATGTGAGGATTACAGTTTGAAGCCAGCCTGAACAGAAAAGTCCCTGAGACTCTTATCTCCAATTAATCATTCAAAAACCAGAAATGGCTCTGTGGCTCAAGTAGTAGAGAGCTATCCTTGAGCACAAAGAGACCAGAGACAGCTCCCAGGCCCTGAATTCAAGCCCCACACTGATAAATAAAATAAAAATTGGAAATATGTAATGAAGACATAAGCAGTGGAGCATCTCATTTTCATGGATGAGTACAGCGTGATTATGGCAGTATTCCACAGGTCTACATACTCCATGCAACCCATTCCTAAAGCTCAGATGGATTTTTTTGAAGAAATTGATATTTTGATCCTAAAATGAATAGGAAAACACAAGTTCAATGAAATGTAAATGAGCCAATCACCAATGGCTCATGCCTGTAATCCTAGCTATTCCTGAAGCTGAGATCTGAGGATCAAGGTTCAAAGCCAGCCTGGGCAGAAAAGTCCCTATTAACCACCAGAAAATCAGAAGCAGAGCTGTGTCTCAGGTGGTAAAGTGCTAGCCTTGAACAATAAGGTTCAGGAATAGCACCCAGGCCCTGGGTTTAAGCCCCAGGATGGTACATACAAATAATAATATTAATAATAATAATAATATCCAAGAAGCTTCATATAGGATAAATGCAAAGATCATTCTTAGTAAAATGCTGAGAATCAAAGAGAAAAATCTTAAAGCAACAGGGGACCTTGAGAGAGTTAACACTGACTCTCCCGTCCCCAGAAGTGGAGTCCAGAAAATAGTGGGGTATAGTCATGCTCAACTTGCAAACTTGGATTCAAAGCCTTTGGTCCAGTCTGCCCTGAGACACACCACTGAAGATTCAAGTGGTAGGGATGGATTGGAGGGTGGAGCCTGGGCTGTGGGGTCTTCACCTGCTGAGTGGGAGGGGCGGAGGGCCTGTCCCATCCACGGGTGAAGCAGGTGACAGACACGGCCAAGACTGAAGGTATGGAGCTGTGAACTGGGCCCCAAGGCCGGGCTGTGAGATCCACTCTTCCTATCTGGCTTCCTTTGGGCAAACACTAGGGCTGGGCCTGGGTGTGGCCTCTCAGATGGGTCCACCCTCCTCTGCTCATTGGTGAGCTTCGAGCACGCAGCTCCACCCCCATCTCCTTCCCTTGAGGTGCCAGTGGGCTCAGCTCCCAGTTTGGAAATAGAAGAAGGGGATATGGGTCAGGCCATCCGGGCATTCCTGCTTAGAAAGGGAGGCTGCTCAGGGTCCCCAGCCAGCCACACAGACGTCCCCCCCACTAGTGTGTTTTGCACCTAGCTCTTCTGCACACATCTTTCAAACATGTGTCCCAGGGCTGGAATGTGGGAACCATTAAATAAGAGCCAGATGACTGGGGAGATAAATGGAACCATCTGAGGATATGGGGGGGCTTCATTCAATGAAATGGGAGTAGCCCTGAAACTCCAAATCCTCAGACCCCCACCACCTTACCCCTTGCCCCCTCCAGCTTGAAAATACATTGCCGTACTTAATACTCCTGTCACCCCTCAATCTCATTCATCAGTGCTCCTCCCTGACTGAGCCAACCCCCCCACACACACCCTGCCCCCCCCCCGGAAAAAAAATTACCCATCACTCACCGCTCACCAGCCCCACACACACCCTCCATCATGGCTCATAGGCCTCACATCCTACTGTTTGACGTGTGTACCAGTACTGGGACTTGAACTCAGGGCCTTGAGCTCTGGCTTGGCTTTTTGCTCAAGGCCAGTGCTTTGCCACTTGAACCATAGTTCCACTTCCGGATTTTTGCTGGTAGAGTCACCTCACAGATGTTTCTGCCCAGGCTCACTTCAGACTGCCACCCTGAGATCTCAGCCTCATGAGTAGCTAGTTTGACACCTGTGAGCCATTATGCCGGGCTCCTACATCCTACTTTATTGGAAATCAACTCTCCTCGACTTTCAGAAACTCAACCACACTCCCAGATGACAGGCAACAGCGCATCTGCCCATTGGCTTTTGCTTTCTTTGTAAGACAGACACCACAGCGTATCCACGCTGCCCACACCCTATCTGACATATGAGCTCAGGGGAAAGGCAGCCCCCCCCCATGTCACTATTCTTGGGTATCAACTTTTCAAATCAGACATCTTTGCAATCTCTCTCCTTCCTGTAAACAGCCCACCTGCCGCTCAACCAATCAGAAGCTGTCTCCCCTCTCTGACATGGGTCCCTTCCCATCACCACCCTCGCCCCTCTCTGTTACGACTGTCAGCACCTGCACAGGACACCTGCAGGCCAGCTCCAGTTCACTGTGGCCCCCCTCAGGCCCCTCTGCCACCCAGAAGCCACCAGTGGCCTCTGCTGTCTTTGCGGTCAAACCATCCCTACCCGGACCAGAATGTGAAAAGCTGGCCCTGTGCGGGCTCTACTCACTCCTCCTCCATCTCTCTGCCTCCGCTCCCTTCCCATGGCCATTCATTTTCTTCCCACTCAGGACTCAGCCTGGGCCCCTTGTTCTGTACCTGGGGTTTTCTGGACTTCCCCCAGCTCTGTGTCTCTCTCTCTTCCCTCTCAGACTCACTCCTGGGTCCTGTTTCTTACCCCTCAGTGCTCCACTCCTGCTCACAGCTGGCTACCCACAAAGACTCCTTTTCCAAGTTCCTGTGGAGGGTGGTCTCACTCTGCCGAGTAAGCTTTCAGATGAGTGATGTGGTTTGGCACATGCCTGTCTTAGTGGAGAATGCCATCCTGTGGCATCCACGGGGCACTGATTCTCCTTATGAACACCAAACTCACAGATACTCAAGACCCTTATGTAAAAATGGTGTCCTGTTTACATATGACCTGAGCCTTCTGGACTTAGAAGGCCTAATACAATGTAAATGTGATAGAGGGTCATAGTAGCACACACCTGTAATCTCAGCTCTCGGGGAGGCTGAGAACTGAGGATTGAGGTTCAAAGCCAAAGGAGTTCCCCTATGTCTCTTTCTAGGAGAAATGAGCTGACCCATACACCACGACTTGTTACTCAAGCAAGTACAAGGTCTGATTTCTTTGCTCAGGTCACCAGGAACCAGCGAGAGCAAGCACCAACCAGAGAGCAGTACATTTGGGGACTGTCATTTCCAACCACATGGCCATCCAGACCCCCCCCCACCCCGCCCAAGGGCTAAAGTGCCCCCTTCTGGTCTGCAGACTAGGCTTTGGAGCTTGCACTTGTTTGCGGGGTTAGGGGACATTTTCTTTCTTTTTTCTTTTTTTTTTGGTCGGTCGTGGGGCTTGAACTCTGGGCCTGGGCGCTGTCCCTCAGCTCTTCAGCTCAAGGCGAGCGCTCTACCACTTGAGCTACAGCGCCACTTCCGGTTTTCTGGTGGTTTATTGGAGATAGGAGTCTCACGGTCTCTCCTGCCTGGGCTTCCTTTGAACTGCGATCCTCAGATCTCAGCCTCCTGAGTAGCTAGGATTACAGGCGTGAGCCACCAGCGCCCGGCATAGGGGGCATTTTCAGAAAACAACTGTGACCCCATATGAGAAGAGGTGGCCACGGACTGACAAAGGGATTCTCTCTGCCTTCTATTGCTGATGGTGGCCTCTCTGCTTGTGTTTTACAGGTCCTCCTGTAAGTATCCTGGACTTGGTGTCTTGTTCCTGAAAGATAAGACGTTTACTTGACTTTTTGTTTCTCTCCGTAATACTCCCCATGAAAATAATTTGTGATGGGTGGGCCTTTTAAATAAAAAAAAAAAAAAAATTTAACCCATGCAGGGTGCTAGTGGCTCACGCCTGTAATCCGAGCTACTCAGGAGGTTGAGATCTGAAGATCACCATTTGAATGAAGCCAGCTAGGGCAGAAAAGTCTGGGAAATTCTTTGAGTAATCAGCAAAAAAAAGCCAGAAGTGGGAATGTGGCTCAAGTGGTAGAGCACCAGCCTTGAGCAAAAAAAAAGCTAAGACCCTAAGCCCCTGAGTTCAAGCCCCAGTACTGTTACCAAAAAAAAAAACAAAAACTAAAATGCACCCCAGACAGGGTTGTATTATTTTTAATTGGTAGATGAGTGCAAGCATAGAATTTCCCCAGGCTTGACTTGTTCACTAAAACATCCTGGACCAATTCCTTTCAAAAGAGCTGGCACAAGCCTGGCTGCATTCCTCTTTGGCTCAACTGAAGCTCTCTAGAAACCCCAGCATCAGCCCATATTTTGGAAATTCTCTGTAGCCATTGATATTTTTAAATGCTTTTTTCTCTCATAGGCATTGGCAGAAAAGACTGTGGCGTCAGGCAGGGGGGTTCCCAGAGTAAATTAAGCTTGAGCACTAGATCCTGCAGTTCCATTTCCTTCTCTGTCAAGATATTTCACTCCTGGAGCCTCTTGAACCTAGTTGGCTAGTGGAGTTGTTCAGATACCACCTGAAGGAAAATGTCACTGCATTAAGAAGAGAGTTAGGAGCTGGGGGCCAGTGACTCACACTTGTAATCCTAGCTACTCAGGAGGCTGAGATCTGAGGATGACCCTTCATAGCCAGCCCAGTCAGAAACATCCCTGAGACTTATTTCCAACTAATCACCAGAAAACTGGAAGTAGAGCTGTGGCTCAAAGTGGTAAAACACTAACCTTGAGCAGAAAGGCTCAGGGACAGCGCCCAGGCCTAGCCCTGAGTTCAAGCCCCACAACTGAAAAAAAAAAAAAAAAAAGCCAAGGGGGGGGGGCGGAGAAGGAGTTAGAGAACTCCCTTGAACTTCCCTGACTAGCCATGGACAGCTTCAAATGCAGGGGATCCCAGGGCCTAGGGAATCTGTGTTCTCCAGGGCACAGGATGGGTCTGTCTGCCTTTGATTCTTCTTGGCAGTTTTTCAGAGCCCCAATAAATCCCGATGAATCCATTCAAGAAATACATTGACAACTCAACTTGAGCCAAAAGGCACCTTCCAAAGGCATTCTTTGCAGATGAGCTGTGAGGTTTTATTGGTTGTTTTCTGACTTCCATTCCATTCACCATGATTCATTTCCCGATCAACACTCTTTAGATTCTGGGCATGTAGCCTGACTTTGAGCCAAAAAAAAAAAAAAAAATCAAGCCAACTAAAACAAGGAGATATATCAGCCACAGCAGTATTTCTTGGCAGAGTCATTCCTAACCATTCTACCAAGCCAGGACAGCTCAGAGAGCAGGGCAGTGATTTTTATTTTTCCTAACTTGTTTAACTGTTAAATAGAGCCAGGCACCTGTGGCATGAGCCACCGATAATCCTAGTGATTCCGGAGGTTGAGACCTGAGGACTGTAGTTCAAATCTAGCCCAGATAGGAAAAGCTGGGAGACGCTTACCTCCAATTAACCACCAAAATGTTAGAAGTGGAGGTGTGGCTCAAGTGGTGGAGTGCTAGCTTTGAG
This sequence comes from Dipodomys ordii, assembly GCF_000151885.1. Classification (NCBI taxonomy): domain Eukaryota; kingdom Metazoa; phylum Chordata; class Mammalia; order Rodentia; family Heteromyidae; genus Dipodomys; species Dipodomys ordii. The sequence goes on from NW_012267351.1 coordinate 3,230,098, forward strand.
TGGAAAAAAAGCTCAGGGACAGGGACCAGGCTCTGAGTTCAGGCTCCAATGCTAGCACAAAATAATAATAATAGATCAATGGGTACAGTTTAGAAACTCCCCAGTTGCACTAGCAAGGACATGGAGGGGGGAGGTCGATCCATGTATAACAGGATGCTGGCAAAGGCCATCACTGGGCCTAGCAGGCCTGGCCTGGGTGTGGAGATAGACAAGCCGCCAGAAGCAATGGATGTCTCCATCCCTCTGTCTTCCAGGTGCACTTTCCCAGGTCTCCCCAACCCAGGGGAGCCAGGTAGGAGGATCCAGTACCTTCTCCAGCCCCCTATTTTTAAGCAGCATTTTTACCTCCTGCTATATGCCCCCCCCAAAAGCCTTCCGGTGACCCGCAGTATATGACCTGGTGGCCCTGATGAAGGCCCTCAGCCCTGGATCCATCACACAACCACGCAGGGCATGGTGGGGGTGGGTGGGTACAGGGGTGCAGGCCCCGACCAAGGTCTAAGTGTTACCATATGGTTCTCTGTTGAAGGCTTGATTATTAATGACCTATTAATTACCACAGGGGCAATCGGGACGAGATGGCTACCCGGTAATTTGTCATTTATTTTTATTTTTTGCTCTACTTTGTCTTGTCTTCTTAAGCTGATATTCTTTGCCTCTGAACCTCCGTGACTGAACTATCGATCCGATCCTCCGCACCCCCCCCCTCATCAGAAGTAGCTCCTCTCTGTGAAAGGAAATAGCATAAGCTCCATTCATCCTGCAGATGCCCAGGGCTGCTCTGTAGGCAAAGCAAAGAAGCTTCTAGAAAGCGTCTCTCTTCTTCCAGCCTAGTGCATAAGCCTCTGACTGTTGGGTACATCCTGGTTCATGCGCTCTTTCCTACCCCCACCCGCTGCATCATCAGGACCTGGACTCTGGCTGGTTCCAGTGTGTTCTTACCCCTTGAAGGTGTTCTATCGTGTTGCCAGAATTCAGCTTCCGCGTGGAATACATGTGCACCCTCAGGACATGTATCGTATCGAAGGCAAGAAGGAAAGGGACCCTGCCACCACCGAGTCCTGCAGAGTTAAGGACCATCACAGTAATACCTAGCGGTCCTAAGAGCAGGGGTGAGGCCAGCAGAAGGGAGAGTGGCAGGACCATCACATGAGGGATATTATCCTGTGGTCTCGTAGTGGGGTGACTTACCCTCTCTGAGCCTCGCAGTACTGATGAGGTACTGAAGGCTTCCAGCACAGCATTGGAACTGGGACTAAAAGAGACAGAGAGGGTGACAGCTAAGACACAGAGTGGGTCACAAACCCAGCCTTCCAAGACTTTGTGGAAACTTGGGGCACGCACCAGTCTCCATGAATCTCCTGCTGAGAGCAACCCTGCATGAAACCCAGCAGCAGGCAGCCTTTCTCTCAGACCAGAAATGTCTGATTCTAGGTGAAATCAGATGAAGTACAAAAGCCAGGTGCCAGTGGCTCACACCTGTAATCCTAGCTACTCAGGAGGCTGAGATCTGAGGATCAAGGTTCAAAGCCAAACCCAGACAAAAAGAGTCTGTGAGACTCTTACCTGAGGCTGTGGTTCAAGTGGCAGAGCACCAGCCTTGAGCCAAAAAGTTAAGTGAGAGTGTAAGGCCCTCAATTCAAGCCCCAGTATCTACACCAAAGAGAAAAAGAAAAAAAAAAGGAAGAAATGAAAAAGGTAGCCATGATCTTCCTTCACCCTGCAAGAATGGTAAAAGTAAGCCACTGACCCAGTGGCTTCTCTAGCTCTGGACATTCAAAAGGATGTTGACTGTTTATGGAAATTGTTCTGTTAAGGAGAAAGAACTACCCAGAAGTTTAAAAAATAAGAAAAAGTGGACTTTTATGGTGTTAGGAATGAAACCCAGAATTCCACACATGCTAGGCAAGTCCTTCACCACTGAACTATAGAGCCTCATCTCAAAATAATATTTTTTTTCAGTCATGGGGCTTGAACTCTGGGCCTGGCCACTGTCCCTCTGAGCTCTTCAGCTCGAGGCTAGCACTCTACCTCTTGAACCACAGCACCACTTCCAGTTTTCTAGTGGTTAACTGGAAATAAGAGTCTCACAGACTTTCCTGCCCAGGCTGGCTTTGAACCGTGATCTTCAGATCTCAGCCTCCTGAGTAGCTAGGATTACAAGCATGAGCCACTGATGCCCAGCCAAAATAATAATTTTTTTTTGGTCCGGTTGTCGGGCCTGAACTCTGGGCCTGGCGCTGTCCCTCAGCTCTTCAGCTCAAGGCTAGCGCTCTACCACTTGAGCCACAGCACCACTTCCGGCTTTTCTTTCTTTTTGCTTATGTGGTGCTGAGGAATCGAACCCAGGGCCTCATGCATGCAAGGCAAGCACTCTACCACTGAGCCACCTTCCCAGCCCCAAAATAATTTTTTTTTTAATAAGAGCTTTCCTGGTTCTGGTAGCTCATGTCTGTAATCCCATCTACTCAAAAGGCTGAGATCTAAGAATCACAATTCAAAGCCAGCCTGGGCCGGAAAGCCTGCAAGATTCTTATGTCCAATTAACCAGCAAAAAGACAGAAGTGGAGCTGTGGCTCAAGTGATAGAGCACTAGCCTTGAGCACAAATGCTCAGAGATAGTGCCCAGGCCCTGAGTTCAAGCCCCAGGACTGGCACACACACACACACACACACACACACAAACTGGAAAGCAGGAAAGGATAAGAAATTCTAATCTATTTAATATGTATTTATAGATTTTGGAAAGGAAAACAACTTTGAGAATGAGAATGATCAATTTTAGGAAAACATTTTGTTCAGGTTTTAGGTTGGGAGTTGGTGTTTTGGTTTGTGGCTTAGTAAATTTCAGCAGCAAGCTCGGGAGGATTGGGGCTACTTCCCAAAAGGAAGGAGGAGAAAATACAGAGTAGAGAGAAGAGCCGGGGGAACCCTGAATGTTGTGTTTTCTGGATTCTCCCGCCAACCACGAGCACCTGAGCAGCCCTCTTCTGGTCACAATATATGCACGTCAACTGTAAAACATTGTGAAAATAGAGAAAAGCACAGAAACAGAAAAAGTAGCAGCCCTACTCCTGCTGGCCACAGGTAGAGCACCCCCATTACTGTTCCTATGGAGGTTAGCAGCTCAGCACTTTTACATGACATATCACAAAACAATTCCACATCAGGACTTCCATAATATGCATTGACTTACGTACCCATACAATCAGCTGTATACGAACTCCAAGTTATATTATTTGGACTGACAATTTTTCATCCGTGCCCATCCTGGGAATCAATGCAGGCTTATTTCCATGATTATCTCTGCAGAATAAATGTCTAGAAGTGGAATTGCTGCACCAAAGGGATAGCATATGTTTTAGACTTTTGATGTGTCCTGCCAATTTCCCTCCCGGAGGCTGTGCTAATTTACATTCCCACCAACAGTGCATGTTTCTCCAAACTCTGGCCTATTGTGGGTATTATTATACTTTTCATTTCTTTAAATATGATAAGTTTTTATATATATATATATATATATATATATATATATGTCTGTATCTTGTTTTAATTTAGGGTGTATTTTCATTACCTTCAACTCAGAGATTTGTTAAGGTTTTGTTGTACTGCCACCTGGTGGTAGAGGCTGGAATTGCAGGTATAGTACTTGAAATCACTCACCTTTATTAGGTGATTTTGATCCAGGGACCGAAAATAATCTTGGAGTTAGGAATTGTGAGCTCAGAACATTGTGAGTTAAAGGTGAGGCCTGCAGTGGATCCCTGGCATGGCATCCTTGCGTTTGGAGGACAAGAATCAGCCTGTATTTGATTAAAATAGTGTTGTCATCTCTTTTGTCGGGGAAGGGAGTACCAGTACTGGAGATTGAACTTAGAACCTGAGTACTGTCACTTAGTTTTTTTCACTCAAGTCTGGCTATCTATTCACTGAGACACAGCTCCACTTCTGGATTTTCGGTGGTTAATTGTACATGAGTCTGTCACAAGCTTTCCTGCCCCCTGCCAGCTTTGAACCATGATCCTCAGGTATCTGACTCCTGAGTAGCTAGGATTACAGCCATGAGCCATCTGTACCCAAATGCCATCTCTTAAAAAAAAAGACTTGGCTGTGTTCAACAAATCTAGATGGTGTCACATCCTGGATTAGGCCCTGTCTCAGTCTCCAGAGAGCTGTGTGGAAGAGGACAATTTTCCATGGGATAGAAGGATGGAATGAGCAGGTACACAATGTGACTTCTAGAAAGTATCTGATTTACCACAACCTTGTCCTCTAAAAAGACTCATCTGTCATTGTGTGTCCTGTAGGGCTTAACCTTGTCTCCACCTTGAGGTTTTTGGGTTTTTTTTTAATCAGTCATGGGGCTTGAATTCTGGACCTTGGCACTGTTTCTGAGCACTTTTGCCCAAGGCTAGCACTCTATCAACTGAGCTACAGCACCTCTTCCAGCTTTTCTGTAACTAATTAGAGATAAGAGCCTCCCAGGGACTTTTCTGCTTGGGCTGGCTTTGAACCACAATCCTTGGACTGGCTACCACTTTAAGTTTTGCGCAGAAAACTAGACTTTCTCATCTGCTATTGACTACATCAGAAGCCTCATTTTCTAGTCTTCAGTATGTGGGGGTTCTAGACCCTTCGGGTTGAGCCTTCTGGCTTATTTGCCACCTTCAGAAATCAGTGTCATCATTTCTTGAAGACAATGGCAGAGTGAGGGACTGTGTGGGGAGCGGATGCTCGGGTAGAGTCTGGAATAAATGGCCCAGAGGCTGGAGGTGACCTGGGCGCTGCAATGGAAGAAGAGAAAGGATCCCAACTGGAGAAATGGCAAGGAAGGATACCGTTCATGAAGTTGAAGCAAGATGTGTGCATTTAGGATGCACTCAAGGCTAGGTTGGCAAAAGCCAGTGCACAAGTGACAGAGAAATAGCAGAAGGTGGCCAGGGCTTGATGGAGTAGAACCACATAGGACACAAGGAGAGGCTACTGGGCAGGATGAAGGATTGGGGAGGTGGGGGAGTGTAGTGGTTGGGGACACAACTGACCTTGGTCTATATCTGTAGAAAACACTTGACCCAGACACAGCAGCCAAGGGTTTGAAGTCCTGCCTCACACACACACACACACACACACACACACACACTCACACACACACAAAAGCTTCCTTTGAGGACAGAGAGGGAAAAACTGCCAACTTACCCCACAAGATGCCCGGGAGCAAAGGCAAAGATTAGGGGCTGGGTCTCAGCCTTGATTGACAGATGAGGAACGCAAGCCATGAGGGTGACAAGACTTAGCTGGCAGAGAGTCCACACCCATGCCAAAGCCTAGATTAGCACCCAGGCTGCAGGATGCCATCCCACGACACCAGCCAGCCTGCCCATCAGGAGTGGGCCCAGCAAGACTAGGGGAGGGAGAAGGTTCCAGAGCTACCTACATGTGACCAGGAGAATTCTCTCATCTTCCATAGAAGCAGACATTTCCTGTCCATTCTACTGTGGGATCCAGCCCCAGAGCTATTGTCTCATTGATAACCCCTTTCTGCTTTTAAAAACAAATCTAGGTCTAACTTAAAGAATCCCAGTCAAGCACCCTGGCTCATGCCTACAATCTTTAGCTACTCAAAAGGCTAAACTCTACAGGAGCACCACTTATTTATTTGTAGCCAATCTGGGCTGGATAAAAGGGCCAAAAGCAGGGCTAGAGGCATGGCTCAAGTAGTAGAGTGCCAGCCAAGCAAGCAAGCCAAGCAATGTACAATTTAAGCCCTGGAACCAGAAAAAAAATTGTTTTTTGAGAAATGAGAGTTGGTGAGACTTTCAGGCCAGCTCTGAGCAGAATCCGAACTCTAAACCCCAGCACCTCCTAAGCCTGAGCACCATGCGCAGGACCCATCTGGCTAAGCTCATGGGACCCCCAGGAACAGGGACTGCACATTGTCCTCCAGCATCAATCATAGTACATCGACAACTGAGGCCCATTTGGGATCGTGTAAGCTCAGGGCTGGATGTGATCTGTGAGACAGGGCCTGAGCCTGGAACCAATTTTGAAATGAATAACTGGGGTTGGACTGTTTGGAATTAATCAAACAAACAAAAAAAAAAGAACCACAGAGAACCACACATTCATATGCTTTCTTGCACTCTCTAGTTCAAAAACAGCTTTGATTGTAAAAATGTAATTAGTTAAATGATTCATCCATAATACCCCCAAATTCATCTGGGTTTTTTTTTGTCCGATTTCAACAGCCTCTAGCTCAGTCTCATCTGACCCCTACAGGGCAGTTCCCCAGGCCCCCTCCGCCCCGCCCCCACCACCCTACCCCCAATTCTGAGCAGAGCAAGGACAAGAATGAAAGCAGACTTCCTGAGTCCCTTATAATGATCCACAGATTGGAGACCCAGGGACACTAAGTTGGGCCTGCACATAAGGGTCACCATGCCAGTCTTTTTTCCCAGAACCCCTCTCTCCCCAAACCACAACCAGGGCAGGTACTCCTTGAGTTTGCCCCTTTGTCTTGGTCAACCACTTTGCCTCCAGTGTCCTCATGAATACCTTATGTGTGCAAGCCAAGGGACTGGAAATAGCTCGACCTGCAGGTTCCAGAAGCCTTGCCCCTTATCTCTGGTTGTAGGTACCTTGTTGGCAGGGATCCAGAAGCTTCTCCCCACCCCCCTACCCCCTGCTCTTTTGGTGCAGGTACTGCAGCTTGAACTCAGAGTTGCACTCAAGGTTGATGTTCTACCACTTGAGCCTCCGATTCTGACTTTTGGCTGGTCAGCTGGAGATCAGAAATCTCACAGATCTGTCTGTCTTGGCTGCTTTGGAAGCCTAATCCTCACATCTCAGTCTCCTGAGTAGCTAGGATTACAGGCATGAACAAACCCAACCCAGAGGCTTTCTGTCCAGCCTCTGAGAGACCACTTAGCCAGAATTGCGCTGCTGGGGGGGAAGAGGGGGAATGGGAGTGGAAGAGGCAGGCCTGTGCCTTGCTGCTTTGCCTGTGATGGTATCTTTGCAGAGGTACTCTTCAGGCTGGCTACAGGCTGGCACCTACTTCCCACTGCCTTCAGTATGAAAGAGAAAGCTTGAACCTGCATAGGTCACTGAGCCAAGCTTGAGTTTCCCAAGGAAAGAGACCTAATAGAATGCAGTCAAGTCAGTGTAAAACTGTTCACCTGCAGCTTTACCCCAAATCAGGGACTGGCCCCACATGGGCCCCACTGTCCCAGGTGGGGCCTCCACTGGGAATGGTCATGGTACATTGCAACCCGTTCAAACCTTGGCCTCTTCAGCCATTGAGAGAGCCAGGTAAGATGAGCCATGAGATTCCCCAAGACAGAACATAAAAACTAGGTTGGCTGATACTCCCTGCCATAATGGTGGTCACTGAGCCCGGCGGGGGTGGGTGGGAAGGAGTGCCATTGAGGCTAAAGGTAGCATCATGGGGCCTCGAGGTCCAGCATCCTATCCTCACTGGCCTTCCCAGCAGGACCACCAACAGCAGTTCAAGAGCGCCCTCTAGTGTTCCCAGACCCTTCACCTGTGCCTGCAGGAAACTGGATGTTTCATTCATTCCCTAGACAGTTCATTCAACAACTATTTCTTGTTCTCACTGGGTTGGAGACACCTTGGCATTTGAGGCTTAGTGACAAAAAAAAAAAAACTACAACCAGGGCCCTTACCTCCTCAGAGCCTGAAGTTGAACTGGAGAGAGACTCAAAATTCGTGAATTAGCTGGGTCAATAGCTCCTGCCTGTCATCCTAGCTATAATGGAGGCTAAGATCTGAGGGTCACAGTTTGAAACTAGCCCAAAGTCTGTGCAACTCTAATCTCCGGTTAACTACCAAAACTCCAGAAGCGGAAATGTGGCTCAAGTGGTAGAACACTAGCCTTGAGCTAAAGAAAACAAATCTACCCCACGTACTGAGTTTAAGCCCAGTATTGGCACACACACACAAACACACACACACACACACACACACACACACGAATAAAGTAGAGATCCCTCAGCCTCCATCTCTGCTGGCTGTCTGCACCCTGTCCCTTGCTCTGTCATGAGCCTTGTGACTTTGAGCCACACTTCTGGACTGCTTCACACTGCTAGGATGACATCTTGCTAGAAGCCTCTTGGGTGGACACAGGCAGACTCCCAGTTCCCATCCCCCATCCTCCTACACCCAGTGGAAGACAAGGACTTTTTCCCTCTCCACCCCAACCAGGAGCAATTTTTCCTGATACCTGACGCAGTAATCACATTTCATCCCGCCAAATATCAGTAATGGCTGAAGGTGAAATCTAAGCTGGTATTTGGAATAGGTTCAAAGGCTTTAGGGCCATAAACACCACTTCATGTGTAATATGGAGAGGTGAAATTGTTTCCAGCACATTCTGCTTTTTACAAAGCATACCCTTTCCCCCAAAATAGAAGCCAGCTGGTTTCTTAGCCTCCAAGTATCAAACGGCTAGGAGATCTTCTAGGTCCACAGTTAGGAGCAAAAACCAAAGCTGGTTCTAGGAAAAACAGCATGAAAGCCAGCCCTTCACTCTGTAAACCAGGAGCAGAGAAGGAAGCAATGATGGACAAGGCCAAGGAGTAAGGGGAGAGGCCTAGTCCCTGACCCTAAGTACAGGCTTAGCACCCCAGCCATCAAGCCTCTGATGCTCACTATGAGTTGGGGTGCTGTAAATGCATGCAGACATGCAAAGCACCCAATGTATGGCTCTCGGGGAAAAGCACGAGCCATAGCTAGGCCTAGGCCTAGAGGGCTTTTCTTCCTTTGCCCTGGGTCAGGGAATTCAAGTTTAGGAAATAGTTAAACGCCAGACTGTCTTACTGCTGTCCATGTGTGTACGAACATCCTGGCCTGAGAAATCAGAACCATACGGGACTGACCTGCCCAGAGGGGGCCAGCCCCCCACCCCCTGGCCCGCTGGCCAGCCCTGATGGAGGCCGGGAGGAGGACCACAGGGCCTTCACACAGGAATGTTTGCTTCCCAGGCTGGGACCTCAGATCCCAACAAACTTGTAATTTAATGAATTGTCAACATCTGGGGCATAATTACCAGGCCCTGGGCTGGTAATCCTGGTAAGTCCTCTCATCCCAGTGCATTTTGAGGGCTCCACACACTCCCCTCCTCCCCCACTCTATCCCCGCCCCCCCTCATGGGATGGGTAGCTGTCAGCATTAATTATAACCAGAAAGCCCCACAGTCACCCAGCTCTGGCCTGTGGGAACATTTATCCTTGTCTGCATCTGAACACGGCCCATTGACTGTTCAGTTCTAGAGATGCCCTGGCTGATCTCAGAGTGGGTTGAGCCACAATCAGAAGGACCAGCTCCCTGCCTGACCCCCTCCCCACACTTGTCTTCTTCCCTGCCTAGATGGAGCTAGTAGAGAGTACCAGAGGCTTGAATGCAGGGCCTGGGTGCTGTCCCTGAGCGCTTTCACTTAAGACTAGTATTCTACCACTTGAGCCCACAACTCTACTTCTAGCTTTTTGGTGATTCATTGGAGATGAGACTCTCATGGACTCTTCTGCCTAAGCAGGCTTTCAACCACAGTCCTTGGATCTCAGCCTCCTGAGTAGTCAGGATTACAGGCACGAGCCACTGGCGCCTGACTTAATGAATACCTTGAAGTCCCAGCCATGGAATCATCTGACTCCATACCCTGAACTTACTTCGTCAAAAACCTCCCCCCTTTTGCCACTCTTGGTCACATTTCTCCAAAGACGGCTCTGTGGAACCCTGGTTAGGTTGGCACAGCACAGTGTCCTGGTGCTGGCCACCCAGAGGACCTCCTGAAGGTCACCCCCATTGCTGCCTATGTCAAGGCTGTGTAGACCCCAGTTCTGTGCTGGTTGCCCACGGGGCCACATACCCAGCTTTGGGCTGCAAGAGGAGGAAACAAGGGACACTGACCTAGGACTTGACTTGAACTTGTCATTTAAAAGACCATCGCAAGCCAGGTTCTGACACTGGGTGCCGGTGGCTCACGCCTGTCATCCTAGCTATTCAGGAGGCTGAGAGCTGAGCAGTTCAAAGCCAGCCCGGGCAGGAAAGTCCATGAGACTCTTATCTCCAATAAACCACCAGAAAACCGGAAGTGGCGCAGTGGCTCAAGTGGTAGAGTGCTCGCCTTGAGCTGAAGAGCTGAGGGACAGCGCTGAGGCCCAGAGTTCAGGCCCCACAACTGACAAAAAAAAAAAAAAAGGAAGGAGAGAAAGAGAAAGAAGGATAAGAAGAGGAAAGGAGGAAGGAAGGACAGCAGGGCCTTTACTTTTCAGAAGAGGCCAGTGAGGCTGGAGGTCATGCCTGTCCCTCGGTGGGGCCAGGGGCCAGGCCAGCTCTGGGGACTTTATCGGTTTTTGCTCATGTGCAGCCTATATTTTGTTTGCTTCTTGCACATCTAGAGACATCCTGGAGCCCAGCTGATCTCAGGGAAAGAGTGACTTAAGGCAGAGCTAAGGCTTGTAAGCAGCTGTGGGGGATTCGTGGAGAGCAGAAAGCGATGAAAACCACTGGTGGTTTCCAAGGCTTTGATCATCCAGGGGAGGGCCTAGAATGCTTGGAGCACCAATCAGCTTTGTACTCTGACTCAGAGGAGGGATTTGAACCCAGGCTGGGCAAGGTCTAGCTCCCTGCCCTTCCTAGAGGAGCTACTAGTCAGCAGCCCATGACTTCTTTTCTTCTTGCAGTTCTTGCAGAAAGGTCCTGTGTTAAATCATGGTGGCCAAGAGGGCCATTGGCAGGTCGTAGTCCTTAGACTACCTGGCAGGGTCTGAGAGTGGGGATGGGGGAGAGTTTCCCACATGATCCGGCCAAGGGCAGAAAGTCTTGGTCATGACAACCAGGAGCCCAGACAGCCGGGGCAGCATCTGGTGACCTGGGTGATGGGGACCAGAGCTGTGGCTGGGGGCAGTGTTCTGACCTGGACCCCTAAGACCTTGGAATGGCCCCATTCTCCTCTCCTAAGATCCTGCATGCCACACACACACCCCCCCACAGTCCACCATTCTGAGATCCAAAGCCCCAGCCAGCCGGAAGCACTTAGACCTCAATTTTCAGAATTACCCTGGTTTCCTGCCGCCACAAGCTCTCCCAGAGCGGCCATGCACATTGTCTAGAGCATTGGCCACCGCAATGCCGGGCAGCCTGGGGTGGGGGTGGGGGGATCAAACCAGGAAAAGCAGCGGCTTGCTCTTGACCCAGCAGACAGGATCATTAGCTCCCAGGCAGCAGAGAAGAGGAGATCAGCTACCCTGGGGCCAGGAAGGCTGTCCAGCACAGGGGGCTCCTCTGAGGATCTCAGCCCTCACTAGGTAGAAAAGGGGGCAGGGGGAAAGAGACATGTTAAGCAGAGACTTAAAGATGGAAAGCACCAGAATACTCAAGGACACAGATGGACCAGATGACAGAGGCTGGACCAGCCCACCAAGAAACCCCCAGGCCAGGCCAGAGTTTACCCACAGCACACCCAGTGAAATCAGAACCAGAGAAATAACAGAAATAGAGCCATGTAAAAGTAAGACAGGAAGGCCTCTCACCTGTTTTCCCTATTTGTTGTTTATTTGGGAGGGTATTTCTGTTTTGGGTGTTTTCAGACAAGATTTTGCCATGTAGCCCAGGCTGGTCTCAAACTCTCCCTCTTCCGGCCTCAAGCTGCTCAGTGCTGGGATTATAGGCTTGTGCTACCACACCTGTCCCCAGGTAAAAAGTTTTCTCCTCCCACATTGTCCTTCCCTCTTCCCACACTCCAACCTGTTAGACCCAAAGAGTGTCACCAGACACCGGTGATTCACACCTGTCATCCTAGCCATTCAGGAGGCTGAGATTTGAGAATCATAGCCAGCCTAGGCAGGAAAGTCTTTGAGATTCTATCTCCAATTAACTAGGGAAAAAAAAAAACTGAACTAGCCAGGCATTGGTGGGCTGTGCCTATAATCCTAGCTTCTCAAGAGACTGAGATCTGAGGATCATGGTTCAAAGCCAGCCAGGCAGGAAAGTCCATGAAACTCTTATCTTCAATTAACCCAGAAAACTGGAAGTGGCACTGTGGCTTAAAGTGGTAGCACGCTAGCCTTGAAGGTAAAAGCCCAGGTCCTGAGTTCAAGTCCTACAACTGATTAAAAAAAAAAAAGCTGGACTAGTGTGGCTCAAGTGGTAGAGCACTGATCCCGATCAGAAAAAGCTGAACAAGAGCATGAAACCTAAGTTCAAGCCCCAGTACCACCACACACATACACATACAGAAAAAAATAAAATTCAAACCATTCTAGTCTCTCTCTAGTCTCTCAACCTCTTACCCCAAATCTGGATATAGCCTTTCCACGCTTTGAACCTCCAGAACAAAGGCTGTATATGAACCTCTTCTTTCTGCTGGGTATGACAGGTTGACATCCCTCTTCTAAAAATATGAGATGCTTCAAAAGACCCAAACCTTCTGGAGCACCCACATGACAATCCCAAGAGGAAAATTCTACACAGCACAAAATTATTAATAGTGTATAAAATGACTTTCAGGCTATATGGATAATGTACACGTGAAATATAGACCAGGCTGACGCAGGTGGCTGGCACCTGTAATTTTAGCTACTCAGGCTAAGATCAGAGGATCGAGGTTTGAAGCCAGCCCAGGCAGAAAAGTCCTTGATACTCTTATCTCCAATTAACCACCTAAAAACCAAAAGTCAAGGCTGGGAAGGTGGCTTAGTGGTAGAGCACTTGCCTTGCATGCATGAGGCCCTGGGTTCGATTCCTCAGCACCACATAAGCAGAAAAAAAAAGCCGGAAGTGGTGCTGTGGCTCAAGTGGTAGAGCGCTAGCCTTGAGCTGAAGAGCTGAGGGACAGCGCCCAGGCCCAGAGTTCAGGCCCCATGACTGGACCCAAAAACAAAACAAAACTAAAAAAGTCAAGCTGTGGCTCAGTGGTAGAACACTAGCCTTGAGCAAAAACGCTCAGGGACAGCACCAGACCCTGAGTTCAAGCCCCACAACTGACCAAAAAAAAAAAAAAAGTGAAACATAGATTGACAGTGTGTTTAGACTCTGGCCCCTTGCCAAAGATACCTTAGTATGCAAATGCAAATATTCCAAAATCCAGAACACTCCAACTCCAAGAAGGATTCTGGTCCCAAGCATTAAAGATTCTGAGATATTCCACCACTGGTATTTGTGTATGTATGAAATCAACATGAAATTCATTTGCTTCATACACACACACACACACACACACACACACCCCTAGCGTGAAGGTAATTTTGTAAAGTATTTTTAGTGATTTTGAGTGTGAACTGTTTCATGGCGTAGATTTTTGAGCATTGTGGAGTTGGGGTTTTTAGATGAAGGATGCTTTTGCTACTCCAAACCCTGAAACCCAAAACCCTCTATCTGGTTCCAAGCATTCTGGATTAGGGAGAGTCAACCTGGATTGTAGTAGCACATTATCTTTCTTACTGGTGAAAACAAGTTGATTTGCTGGGTGCCAATGGCTCAAGACAGAAAACTGAGGAAATGAGGTTCAAAGCCGGCTTGGGCAGGAAAATCCTTGTGACTCTTTACTTCCAGTTAACCACCAAAAAAGCCAGAAGTAGAGCTGTGGCTCAAGTAGTAGAGTGCTAACCTTGGGGGTGGGGGGGGGGAAGGTAAGGGACAGCTCCCAGACTCTACATGCTAGGAATGGGGCTAGGTGGACCAACTGGAAAGTAGGGAAGCCTGGAGGGCGTCATAGAAGAGGAAGTAACTATGCTGAAGATGTATAAAAGGGGGAAAGATGGAAGGGGTGCGGTGGCTCAAGTGGTAGAGCACTAGCCTTGAGCTGAAGAGCTGAGGCACAGTGCCCAGGCCCAGAGTTCAAGCCCCACAACCGACAAAAAGGGTGGGGGGAAAGGGAACTGAGCAGGTAGGCAGTATGCACTCCAGGGTATGCTGTAGGGTCTGTGGGGTTGAGGGGACAGTGATAGGAAGGGGAACAGGATCTGGCAGAGACTTAACTCTAATCTGTGTCCCCGTTGGATAGAATCCCCTGCAGCCCTGCATGGGGGGGGGTGGAGGAGGGGGGGAAGAGGAGAGAGGAGAGCGCTCGCTGGTGGACTGGTGAAGGGTATCTAGTAGGTGTTACTGTGCTGTGGTCTCTGGCTCTTTACAGACATCACAGAAGCCCTGGAGGCCCCTGAGATGCCCCAGCGCTCAGCACCTTCCCTGGTGTTGTTTGGCTTCTCTTGGCTGTGTTCTTTTGCATGCACAATCCACAGCCATGCCGGATGCTCAGAGAACTGCCAGGACTCCTCCAACTCAAGCTGGCCTGGGCGAATCACACAGTCTGGGTGCACAAACAAGTGGGCGGGGCACCTGCAGCCTTGACTTTCCAACTCAGCTCTGCCTTCCTCTCTGTGACTCTCTCTCCAGCTGTCTAATGGCCCCAGGAGCTCAGGCTCCACCTCATCGGGGGAGTAGGCTTCTTCCCCAACCCCTCCGCCCCCCCAAAAAAACCCACCATGGGATGTCCAGACATGACACTCTGGCCCAGGGCGGGTGTCAGCCTCCTATCTGCATCTGTCACCTTGACCAGCAGCCCTACCCAAGCACTGTTGGGGGAGGGGTATCTTTAGAGAACACTTGGGGGTCAGAGGAAGGGATTGTGAGGAGCAGACAACATGCAAATGTTGTCCCCATCCTCCTAGGCTCAGGCCAGGCGTTCATCTCTTGTCACTAAATAGGCCACTGGGGCCATAGGATGTGGAGAAAATGTCATTCCTGTGTGTGACCTTTGCTCTCTCGTTTTGCAGGGCCCCCTGGGTCTGGATGGCAAACCTGTAAGTGAGAGGAGCAGGCGGGTCCCAGGATGGGGTGGGAGTGACCATGGGGCACCCAAGAAAAGGGAACCCAGGGAGTTTGGTTCAGGGGAGAGAGAAGCCACTTGGATATATGTATGTCCATCACCTGCTGACTGCAGACATAAGCCCCTTTCCCTTCTTGCCTGTCAGATGGGCAGGTTCACTTCTGTCTTGGGATTTGGGGGTCTGTGGCCAGCCCTCAGGCAGCCTTCAGAAGTCTGCAAGCGACCCCAGCTAGCCTCAGGCACACCGTGTCTCTGCTATGGGGTGAGCATCAGGCTGGGAAGTCTCAACACCTGGTCCAAGAGCTTATCATCCATATACATCCTGAGCCAGATGAACAAGATGCACTGGGAAACACGGCACAATTACATGAACAACTGGATGTGGAGGGATTTGCAGATAGAGATGGACCAGTGGGTTGATAGACAGACAGATAAATGCATGAATAGATTGTCCAGTGAAGTAATTAATAATTATATAGGCATGGATTTATAGAAGAAGGTGAATATATGACTATTATAAGGAGACCATGAATGATTTCATTCATAGACCAAATTATTAAAAGAGAAAAGGAGAGAACTGACCATGTAGGTGGACTAAATGAATAAATGAATGAATGAGCAAACCAGTTGCATTTAGGATGGTATAAAGGCTGGTAAGTAGCTCAGTACTTGGTCAAGGATATCAGCCCCAAGGTGAGCTCCCCAGGCTGGGGATTCTGAGTACTATGAACAATGCTGTGAACTGACCTTCCATAAAAGGTCGGGATTGAAAGAGATGTTTCCTTGCAGCCAACATGGTTCACAAGGGGCCACCCCCACAGTTAAACAAAAATGGAAGGAAGGGAGGAGAGAAGGGGGGAAGGGAGGAAGGTGGATGGGAGGATGGTTGGATGGATAGGATAGATGCATGACTGGATGGATGAATAGGATGAATGAATGAGTGAACAGGAGGATTGATGTATAGATGGAAGGATGGATGAATGGATAGATGGATAGATAGATGGATGGAAAGGAAAATGGATGGATAGGTGGATAGGAGGATGGATGAATGGATGGGAGGATGGATGGATGGATGGATGGATGGATGGATGGATGGATGGATGGATGGATGGATTGGGTGGATAGATGGATGACCAACCAGTTCAGGGATGATTGGGTGCCAGGTTGCTAATCTCAAAAGATAATATGCTTCTGGAGAGAAAAATCTCTGTCACAACCCACCTTACAGATTCCAGACAAACACCCCAGGATAATGACCTCTTGACCAGCATCTAGGCCCAGGCAGATGCTAATCAGTAAGGATCTGTGCCCCAGGAGAGGAGTAGCTAGTGTGTGTGCCCCTTTTCCTGCCCGTGGACCCTTGCTGGTGACACCCAGTCCCTCATCTCCCTCATGCTGGGGACTGAGGTCGGGAGCTCCCACAAGGCAAACGCAGTTCTTACTAAGGACTGACAGACTTGTGTGTAGTTTTCCATTCAGCCGCCCACAGCTCTGCTCAGCATCACAGGCCCTTCATCCCCCAAATCCGTGGGGCAGCGGGAAGGGGTACCAACTTAGTCCTTCTCCCTCACACCTGTTGTTTCTCCATCTTCTTCTCCAGGGTCTTCCAGGCCCCAAAGGGGAAAAGGTGAGTATTGCTGGAGACTTGTCCAGATGCCGTGGGCTGATGAAGGATTCCAGAGACCTGCCTCCCGCACCTTCCAGGGTGTGACCTTAAACAAGCCACGGCCCCTCCTAGTCCCTTCGGTTCCCCGTCTATAATATAGGGCACATAATGCCTCTTTTCTAAGGTGGTTGTGAGGCTAACATTTGGGAAGGGAGTATGCGTGGAGGGTCGAGTCTGAATTCTGGCAGCAGAGCATAACAACAGGACACAGTCTACCCCAGCAGGGAAAGCAAGGTTCTGGGGAAACTGAATAGTGTTCATGGCTTTCTCTCTGGGAGAGAGAAGACAGAGGCAGAGGGCTAGCTTTTAGCCCCTTGTGCCCAAGACCGCCCTAATGGGCACATGTCTGGAAAGGAGTTAAAGAGATATGTGTCCAGGGGCTGAGGGTTTAGCCCAGCAGAAGGGCGCCCACCTGGTGCACGCAAGGCCCTGGGTTCGGTTCTCAGCCTTGGGGAAAAAAAAAAAAAGATACGTGTCCAGGGGCTGGAAAGGTAGCTCAGTGGTAGAATAATTGCCTCGCATGCATGAGGCCCTGGGTTCCATTCCTCAGAAAAAGCCAGAAGTGGTGCTGTGGCTCAAGTGGTAGAGCACTCACCTTGAGCTGAAGAGCTAAGGAACAGCACCCAGGCCCAGAGTTCAAGTCTCACAACCAAAAAAATATACAAATAAAAGAGAGAGATGTGTCCAGAGCAGACTTCTAGAAGGGCTGGAATGGTCAGGCCACATTTACCCCTGATTTGAAATTTGGAGATGGCAAAGCAAGAGCTTTGAGTAGGAGACTTCGCTGGGATGTGACCTATTAGGTAAAGAGTTCCAGGCCACCATCCCAACTGAAAGGCCCATCACCAACTGTGTGGCTTTGGGCCAGCTGCCTGCTCTGCGGTCCTTCCTTTCCCCATCTGTGAATTCAAACTAATCTCAAAGAGCACTGGGGAAGATTGCAGGAGAGATCTGAAAGTTCTTTGGCAATAAGGAAGACACCAGTGGGCAGGTGGCTGATTGTCTTCTCACTGGTTCTGGCAGATGACAATGAGCCACAGAAATAATTCAAGTAGAAGCTTTGAAGCCAGAGGGAACTGGTGTTCTTGGTATCTATTATTATATAACACACTGACCCAAAACTTGCTGGCTTAGTATATAATTAATATACAATTAATCGATTCATATCCAATTAATCAGTGTTGTCCTTCACTGGTCCAAGGTCTGAGAAAACAAAGTGAGGATGGTTGGCCTATGCCATCATGGCTGGAGCTTTAAATGGCTAGAAGTCAGTTGTAGATCAGGGGGATACATGATCTCCAGCTGTGTGGCCTTGGGCAATTTCCTAGGCCTCTTTGTGACTCTTGTTTCCTCATTGGAAATAGAGATTAACAGAAAGTTTGCCTGTTTTTGTTAGCATGAAGTCAGTCCGTAGAAGTACAGAGTACATGATGAATATGAAATAGGAAGCCTCAAAAAAAAAAAGCCATAGTGGTTTATTTCCCTGTGTTTGGTTCTCAGGGTGCACCAGGAGACTTTGGCCCCCGGGTAAGAATGGAGCACCACCTCCCTCACCTGCCCTACATGGTTTGTGTATTGTTATTATCATATAGCGTAGCTAGATTTCTCTAGATCCCAGCTCTCCTGGAGAGCTCACTATAGAAACAGGAGTGAGGCAGTCCCCCATTTCTGCCCCTGGCCATTGTGTGAAAGCCTCCAGGCACCATGGTTTGGCCCATGCTGAATCGTTACAGTGAGAGTGCATCTTCCACATAGAGGGGATGACCCTGGTCTCTGACTAAAACTGACCTTCCCAAAGAAAGCAGGTACCAGGAAAAGCGAAGGCCAGGTGGTCAACAGAGCTGACCCTAAAGCTCAGCGCTAGCATTTACCAGACAAGTGATCTTTAAAGTTTAAAGGTGCTGTAGAGATTCACTGTAGTCCTCAGCCAGCACCCAGCACCAGCTTAGAAGTACTTTGTACTGAACCCAAGGTCTCCTCAACTGAGACTGAATACACACACACACACACACACACACACACACAGGGTCTCAGCAGTGAATCGCTTAGCCCTAAGCAAGTTCCCTGGCTGCTTCCAGCATGTTCCAGGGTAAAAAGCCCTGCTTGCTGCAGAGATTGAGAGGCAGGTTCTGGCTGCCCAGGGAAAGGCCAAGTGAAGTTGTACACCAAGTTGTTTCTAAGAAGGTTTAAGGGAAGTCACTGAAACCCCCATCAATCATCTACATGTGCTGGAGACAGGAATGGAATGGAGGATAAATGAAGCACTGGGAAACAATGGGCACAATCTGGGGAGAGGAGGCATTGGGGTGAGGGCTGAGGTGGGATCCTCCATCTTTGGAGTCAGGCTGGGCTGGGACCAAGCACTGCAGATTCATGGCCTTGAGTCTAGTTTCTGGGAAATGGAGGACAGAGGGGCAACATCATGGGATGTTTGTGATCTGGGCAGTTCTGAGGGACAGAGCTGTCCTGTGCTGGTCCTTTGACCAGGGACAATGAAAGCTGGTATGTCTCTGAAGTCAAAGGAAAAAATACTCATGTTATTTTGTGGCTGCTGAGAAGATGTTTGCTTTCTGGGTGGCTATATGGAAGCTATTCTGCAAAGCAGGAAGGCCCAGTATGAGACGGAGTCAAGGGGTGGGGAAAGAGGCCTCCAATCTTGATGGACAGCAGCAAAGGAGCCCAAGGGAGGGGCCAACAGAGCAGACATTTGGAGCAGAGGAGTCTGCATACTCATCATGCAGCTGCCTTTCTCTGAGCTAGGTTAATTGGCTTTGGCTCCAGAAGCAGCCTTGTGATACTTTTTTTTTCAAACCCTCTTCTCCTGACCTTTCTGAACACACTCCTTGTTTGCTGGCCTGACCAGATGGTTTTCCCAAGGCTCAATGCGGGTTTTATAAGTAGAGACCACAGGCCATACAATCTCCGCCTCCTCAAGGTAGACTGGCTAAGTGAGGGGGGGGGGCTGCTGATTTGCTGTGTTCCCCTCTCCTACTCACCCCAATTTCCAGGGTCCAACCTCAGACATCCAGTCCCTGAGGATGGAGGGGTTGGGCTAAGCCAGAAAGAAGCTGAGGACTTGTACATATACCCAGGACCTGTCCAAGTGTCTCTACTTTCCACCTTCTGCCTCCATAAGTAAAATCCAAGCCACATTGACTCCCAAACTGGGAGGGGCCTCTATGCTGTAAAAGGAACCACAGGAAGTAGCAGGGAATACTTCCTGGTTCAATGTTACACAGGCAGTTGACCTAACCATAATGCCAATTTTCTTTCCTTCTGTCTGGAGTTCTGTTTTGAAAAGGACCTCAATGGTGCCAGACAGATCAGAAAAGCTGGATGGTAGTAGACATTCAAGGCTTCTGATAAATGTTGTTCATTGGGAAAACAAGGGCATTATGTTTTAAGTGTGATTTGCTAGAAAGCTGAACTCATCCACGGATGAAGAGTCATCCAAAAGAGACCTTGACCGTGAAAGGAGGCTCTGCCTCTCCTAATTCTAATCCAGAGGGAGTGAGTACCTTCCCTGGCCCCCACAGACTGCATCTGTAAAATGGAACAACAGAGGCCCCTTAGCTCATCACAAAGGTTAATAGCAATTATCTCAGCCAAGTGCCAGTGTAATCCTAACTACTCAGGAGGCAGAGATCTGAGGATCATGGTTTGAAGCCAGCCGGGGCAGGAAAGACTGTAAGCCTCTTATCTCCAATTAACTACCAGAAAATCAGAAATGGTGCGGTGGCTCAAGTGGTAGAGCACTAACTTTGAGCAGAAAAAGCCAGTGCCCAGGCCCTGAGTTCAAACCCCCACAATTGGAGAAAAAAAAGAAAAGCAATTATCTCTGAACTACTGGTACTATGGCCTGATGTGCCCTTCACTGGGCCCTGTGCTAGGGTTGGGCAGTAAGAAGGTGCCAATTAGCTGGATGCCAGTGGCTCACACCTATAATCCTAGCTATTCAAGAGGCTGAGATTGGGGCTGGAAAGGTGGCTCAGTGGTAGAGCACTTGCCTTGCATGCTCGAGGCCCTGGGTTCGATTCCTCAGCACCACATAAGAAAAAAGCCGGAAGTGGCACTGTGGCTCAAGTGGTAGAGCGCTAGACTTGAGCTGAAGAGCTCAGGGACAGCGCCCAGGCCCAGAGTTCCAGCCCCACGACCGGACCCCCCCCCCAAAAAAAAGAGGCTGAGTTCTGAGAATCAAAAGTCCATGAAATTGTTGTCTCCTATTAACCAGGAAAAAGCCAGAAGTTGAGGTTTGGCTCAAGAAGCCATAAGCAAAAAAATCCAAGCAAGAGTGGAAGGCCCTGAGTTCAAGCCCCAGTACTGGCATGCGCATACGTGTACACACACACACACACACACACACACACACACACACACACACACCATGGTGTCAGTTATAATATAGGTTTCCCACATGCAGAGTGGGCATAAGGTGAAGGCCCTGGTTGCCTGAGGTCTGACCCAGTACTAACATTGGATCCAATAGTTGAAGACTTGGTGTTGCATGAGACAATATTCCCCTTTCTTGCATTTCCTTTAATATATATAATATATATTGGTTCATGATTTTTATCTTGATATGCTTATAGACTTACACGCATGTGCAATAAATAGACACACTACATACCCTTCATCCAGTTCCTCTCAAGGGTGGCATCTTGCTTTACTGTTGTTTAATCTCACAGCCAGGAAATTGACATACAACCCACTAGCCTTACTCAGACTGACCTAATTTTTATACACCCTCATTTGTTTGTGTGCTCAAGTGTGTGGTTTGTTCTATGCAGTGTTATTACACTATTATACAGTGTAATTATATGGATGCATTTGCATAATGGGTGCATTTGTATAATTTTGCCATTCAAAAATGTTTTGTAAGCCGGGCACCAGTGGTTCATGTCGGTAACCCTAGCTACTCAGCGGGGCCGAGACTGCAGTTTGAAGCCAGCCCCAGCAGAAATCTGTAAGCCTTTTATCCACCAAAAAGCTGAAAATGGAGCTGTGGCTCAAGTGATAGAGAAACAGCCAGGACCTGAGTTCAAGTCCCAGGACCAGCACAGAGAGAGAGAACCAGGAAGTTCTTTCAGGAGACACTCGGTTTCCTTCAGGAAAGAAGGCAGGGTGGCACATGTACTTTTCCCTATTTCTAGCACGTGTCCTCTCCTAAACACCATATCATAGGCTTCAGGTGCTGAACAGTTAGCTCATTTTCTTGGAGTATAAAAGGTCCTGTTGGGCCTCTTAAGTCAATAGATAGCAACCCATCCTTTTGTAGGGCCGCGGAGAAACTCATATTGAAAACTGTCCCTTTCAGCCTGTGTCAAGGGCGGAGGAAGCAGAAGGCCTAAGGACTGCATGTCTAAGGAGCTTTAGGGGCGGGGCGGGGGGGCGGGGGCTGGGCCTCCTTCCCTTCATCCTTAAGGTCATGCTAAACTCCATGTCTTTTAGGGAGATCAAGGGCAAGATGGAGCTGCAGGGCCTCCGGGGCCCCCCGGACCACCTGGGGCCCGTGGCCCTCCTGGTGACACGGGGAAAGACGGGCCTAGGGGGACTCAAGGCCCAGCGGTAAGAAAAGACATGGAGTTGGGGCATCCCAACTTTGGCCCTGTACTGACCCAACCCCAAACCCTGACCCCAGAGCCAACCTCAAATCCCAGTTCAAACCGTAGTTCAAACCCAACCCCAACCTTCACCCCAATCCAGACACAGAACCTAAACCCAACCTTAACTTGAAGCCCAATCCCAATTCAAATCCTGTCTGTGACTCTAGATCTGAGCCCCAACCCAGTCCCTTGCCCCAACCAAGCCTAACTCTAACAGTGACCTCGTTCCTCACCCCCAACAAGACCTTGGCCCCAAACTCATTCCCAAGTCCGGATTCATGCCTCCAATTCACACTATTACCCCGATCCTGATCCTGACTCCCTGTAGACTCTGACGCTGACTCCAAACCAAGATTGATGTCCCAAATAGTCCCATAGCCCCTGACCTTAGCTGCAGTCAGCCCCAGTCATCACCCCAACTCTCCCCCCCCCCCGCAGACAGTCTTCTCCAGCCCCGCTTCCCCTGCCTGCCCATAGTGACTCGTTAGACTCAGCTTCCTCCTGAAGTCCTAACCCAAACCCTGAAGGCCTCACACACCTCACTCAAACACCCCCAACCCTACCCCAAGGACCCCAGCCTGTCCTTCCCTTCCAAGACAGAACCCAGTCCTCCACCCAAATGCCCCAGGGTCCCCTATCAGGGTAGCTCTGCAGTCGGCCTGCCCCTTCCTTGTTGTGTTAGACACAAGACTCCATAAGCCTCAACCTGCTCATCTGTGAGGTATAGACACCAACCCCCACTTAGCAGAGTTCAGGGAAGATGAATTGCAATTATGTACTTAGAGCCCCAGCTGTAAGATGTGGGCTCAGTTAATGTGACATCCTTGAGTCCCTCAGTGCTGTTCTCCTGTTACCTCAGGGTCCCAAGGGAGAGCCTGGACAAGATGGCCAGACGGTGAGTATCGGGGCATTTCCAAGGCCTGGGGCTGGCAGAGCTGTAGTTCCCAGACCCGGATGTTAAACCCCTTTCTAACATACATCTGGGATGCCTACGTGTGTACATGCATGTGTATGGGTGCACGCATGTGGCCAGGCACTGTTGGCTCTCAACCATCATCCAGGCTACTCAGGAGGCTGAGATGTAAAGATCATGGTTCAAAGCCAGCCAGAATGGGGATGTCGATAAGACTCTTATCTCCAGTTGAATCCCAGAAAGCTGGAAGCAGAGCTGAGGCTCAAGTGGTAGAGTGCCAGCCTTGAGCACAAAAAGCTAAGGGACAGCACCAGGATTGTGAGTTCAAGTCTCAATAACAGCACGCGCACACACACACACACACACACAAAGTAAGATCATGTTTAACCCCTTCTCTTGTTCCAGGGCCCTCAGGGACCCCCAGGACCCAAGGTGAGTTTCCTCATCCCTTTCCCCATCTCAAGTGATAGTCTCCCTCACCACCACCCCTCCCTTTATCCACTGAAGCAAGCATGGTAGGGTTGAGAGTCTCAATTCCATGACCATGGGCAGGAGAGAAGGTGAGGGAAACGTGCAGAATTGCTTCTTGTCCGGAATGTCAAGAAGTAGCTGGAGAGATGGGCAGGGGCTGCGGAGAGGGTGAGGACAGGGCGTCCCCATAAGAAAGGTGTCTCTGTCCCCAGGAAGTCCTGTCTGTGGGCAGCTGATCTGTTCTATCACACACACACACTAGTTCCCAGCAAACTGCCCCATCCGGGAAACTTTCCCTAAATTTCTTTCCATCTTCCCAACTCTGTGGTGAATGGGTGGATGGATGGATGGGTATCCATCCATTCACCTGTCCGTTATTTATATACACATACTTGCTGAGGCTTGCTCAGGACTAGGGCACAGACATAGATCTGACCCCACCCCTGCCCTACAAGGCTAGGAGGAAGGAACTGCTTTTGCCCTAGGCTGGTGTTAGGATTGGTTTATTGTGCTGGAAAGGGAGGAGCCATCTGGCCACCAGAGGGTGTGGCCAGGTGTCCAAGTGTGGTGGCTATAACTCTAGCTGTTCCCTCCTCAGGGGGAGGATGGGACACCCAGCCAACCAGGGCCCCCCGGACTCCCAGGGCCCAAGGTATGTACACGCCCTTCCCCTCCGGTCCTTACCCCCTCCCTCCCTCCTTCCACAGTGGCCTGGCAATGCCCCTATCTCTGCCCTTTTATATCCTGGGGGACATGGGAGCTGATGGCCAGGGCAGGAAGCAGAAAGGCCTTGGGCCCCAATGCTGGAAGGGCTGACATCTTCCCCAAGCCATCTGTCCCTCAAGTCCTCTTTCTTCCTACCTTAGATGACCCGCTCTCTGCCCTGTCCCCAAGCTGGGACCTAGGTGTCATCTGTATACCTTCCTCAACCCTGAGCTGCCCCCAACTATGTGCCAAGACCCAGACTAGAAGGCAATAGCCTGGTCCTGAGTTCCTCCCCCTACCCGGTGCATTCAGTGGGGGGGCCTGCTCACCCCCATCACTGGGAGCCTTTCTGTTTCAGGGTGAGCCCGGCAGTGTGGGACCCCAAGGAGAGAGCGGCATGGATGGTGGCCCAGGACTAAAGGTGACATTAGTGCTCTGCTCTAGCCCCTGAAGGCCCATTACCCAGTTGAAAGAGGGGAGAGAGGAGGAGGAGAGAGAGAGAGAGAGAGAGAGAGAGAGGTGATTTAGCTAGGGGGTTCTGATCAGTAATATCTTGGGCTCAATCAGAGGCTGATCTGGGGGGCCGTGACAGTAGATTGGAGTATGTGACAAGGCCTTAATCAGGCCTGGCTCTGTGCTTACCCACTGTGTCCCCTGGCCCTCGTGTCCCCAGCTCCATACACTGTGGGTCACAGGTGGGCATGGTGGGTCCCCTCCCTGGAAGGTGGTTCCAGTTTATAAGCTGTTAGGACTCTAGCACATGGGCACTTAGGGGAGCAGGAACTGGAGGTGAGGCGGGGCAGGGGTGTAGAGGGAACTGTATACCACCAGCAACCATGTATCTCCACAGGGTGAGCCTGGCCACCCAGGTGCCGACGGAGCCCCGGGGCCCCGGGTAAGCAGCCTCCTCATGGCAGAGGGATCCAGGGACCCAGAGGAGCCATGGAACTGCAGGAGCTGGGCACCTTCTTTAGTGTTTTAATTGATTAGGGTTGGCTGGCACTGGAGCTTGAATCCAGGCCTTCTCACCAGGAGCAAATCCATACACAGACCTTTTGTTAGCAGCCATGAGAGCTGACCTGTAGGTTGACCTCCAGATCCCATCCTTGGCTGTGTCACCCCTCAAGTCTCGTCCCCTCAAGCATTCCCAAGCTGGCCTTGTGGGTGGCTGGGATAGGGATTAGGCTCTGGGTGTGGGGTTGGTATCTTCTACTCTGTGCAAGGAGCTGACATTGGGCAGGAACCAAAGAGCTTCTGACTCCTCTGTTTCCTGGGGAAGGGGAAGAAGCGCTGCACCCACCACTGAAGCTCTTCCCGGAAATTTTACTTTTCTATTTCAGGGTCCCCAGGGCCTCAAAGGTGAGCAAGGAGACACAGTGGTGATCGACTACGATGGCAGGATCTTGGATGCCCTAAAGGTAGGAATCTGGTAGGCCCAGAGGCACCCTGAATGCCCATTCCTGAGGGAACAGTGGTTTGCTTTACATATTAGTCTTGTACTTCTTTACACAAAGAACCAGGAGCAGCTTGGCACAAAGGCCTCTATACCTGGTATTGAACCCCACATGGCTAAGAGATCTGCTGTGAATACAGCTCATGTGACCCCTGAGCTCCCCAGAGACCGAAGCAAAAAGGGAAACTCCTCTCTCTCTCTCTCTCTGGGATAGGAAGCAGTGTATTTCCCAATTGCTATGCCTAGCAATGTCTCCTGAGGCCTTTCTAGGGATCGTTGGCCAGAAGGCTATGTTCTAATAACTGCTGTGAAATGGAGGACAAGAGAGGCCAGGGCTATTGCAGGAACCCTGGGCCGGGTGTGGCCTCCAATCCCTGCACAGTCCCTGGCCTACCTGGGGTGAGTGTAGACCAGTGCAGAGTGAAGTCAAGTGCCAGCTGCTCATGGGTACCAAGAGAAAGAGCTGCGGTGAGGGGTGGAATAGTTATCAGAGGGCACACCGGACATTGGCACGTGACCCCACTGAGCTTCCATTCAATTATCTCCTACAGGCCTCAGAGAAGTACATGTTGATGGTAACTGTGGCCAATCCAGGCCTGCACGGTGTAGTGTGATGTGTGGTGTGGTGTGGTGTGGTGTGGCCTGAGGGCCTGCACATGCATGGTGTGCCCCGGGCTGGCTGGTAGAAGCCCTATAAGTGCAGGGTAGTCAGGAGTTGGATGTGATATCTCAGTGGAGACACCAATGGGAGCAGGTTGGGAAGAGGAGGGGAAGAGATAAGGACTAGAGATTGTCAGGTTCTGGGAAGCTGTATGGGGTGTCGCCCGGGTGAGGAGCATGAGCCTGGATGTTGGCAATGAGCTGTGGTAGGCAGGTGACCTGTGGAAAAGCGTGGGTTGGGACAGCATTTAGAAATGGGGTCACTGTGTCTGAGGAACTCCTGGGGACAGCAGACAGCAGGGAACAGGGGTCAGAAGGCCAGCACTCACAGGATAGACAGACAGGGCAGGGCTGGGCCACTTTCTGGATGTGATTATCTGCTGCCCCTGAACATCACCGGGAGATTTCAGCTTGCTTGGAAACACAGTAGGGAGCCATTACAGAACTGTGAGCAGGAGAGTATTGTGAAGAAATCCTTATTGCAGGGAGACGGGCTCTGAGGGACAGAGGAATTCTGGGCCCAACACTGTGGTATCTTATCAAATGCCTGATGCCCATCCTGGGGATCAGTCCAAGCTGAGTGGGAAGTGGGCAGCAGGTCTCTTGGTCTGGCTGGACAAAGCTTTGGCCCCGAGTGTTGGTCTGGGTGGGCAGTGGGGGAAAGCCCTGACTCACCACTGACTGGCTTGACTTTCATACACACTCAGGGTCCTCCTGGTCCACAGGGAGCCCCAGGACCACCAGGGGTGCCCGGAGCCAAGGTCAGTACCCATGCTGCTACAGGGTCCCCAAACCCTCTCTCCAAGGCCACTCCCCGATGCCCTACTCTCCTGTGTCTGTTCCTGGGGCTCAGAAGAAAAGGGCCCTATACCTCCCTAACCAATGGGACTGCCTCTTTCCCTGGGTGCTAGCTCCTCCCACCCCCCCCCCCCCACAGAAGCCTCAGACACACATTGAAACACTGAAAGTGGTCCAGCAGGTCATCATGGCAAGTTGTACATAAATGTCCACATCTGTAGCTGCCTACTCCTCAACCTGCTTCCTAGGTGTCTCAGGAGAAAGACTTTACCCAAGAATTTTTTCCCTTTTTTTTCAATTATTGCTATTATGAAGGTGAGGGGTCACAGTTACCTAAATCAGGTAATGAGTACTTTTTTTTTTCTTGGACAGTCATGGGGCTTGAATTCTGGGATTGGGCACTGTCTCTAAGTTCTTCAGCTCAAGGCAAGCGCTCTACTGCTTGAGCCACAGTGCCACTTCCAGTTTTCTAGTGGTTTATTGGAGATAAGAGTCTCACAGACTTTCCTGCCCCGGCTGGCTTTGAGCTGTGATCCTCAGATCTCAGCCTCCTGAGTAGCTAGGATGACAGGCGTGAGCCACCAGCGCTGGGCTATGAGTCCATTTCTTTTTGGACAATGTCATCCCTTCCCTCGCTCTCTCCCAGTTTTTCCCTCTTTCCATCCACGAGTTGTATAGTTTATTTTCAGCATAGTGTCCAGTGAGTAGCACTGCTGCATTTGTTCACTCTTTGTCCATCGATTTCTGTGCCCCTGCTTACCTTTCCCAAAGACAGATGAATGAACAAACAAGACAAAAGGAAAAGAAAACAAAAACAGCAACAAAGAAAAAAAAACAGCCTTTTTTCCATTTCCTGGAGTTCATTTCTATAAATATTATTTTGTATGATCAGATACACATAGGCATTGCACTTTTGTGTTCCTCTCCTAAGAGTTTCCTCCTTCGGTCTCACTGTGTGTCCCTAACTCCTTTTAATTTCTGTCCTCTCCCAGGGTGAGCTCGGATTGCCCGGCGCCCCAGGAATTGATGGAGAGAAGGTCTCTGTGCCTTTTATTTCCTTGCTGATATTGGTGCTATGTAATCCACTGTGTGCATGTATGCGTGTGTGTGTGTGTGCACGTGTGCATGCATGTGCATGCACAGCTGCACAGGTAGATGTCTCAAAGACATCATTCTGGAAAGGGGTAAGAGAGAGGCCACAGGATAGGGTGGCTTTAAGTATGAAGTCTGGAGCTGAACTCCTGTAAGCACTTCAGCAAGGTGCTGACCTTCTGAAGTCTGCACATCTCACCAGTTGCCCGTGGCTCACACCTGTCATCCTAGCTACTCAGGAGGCTGAGATCTGAGGATCATGGTTTCAAAGCCAGCCCAGGCAGGAAAGCCAATGAGACTCATCTCCAGCTAACCACCAGAAAACCAGAAGTGGCACTGTGGCTCAAGTGGTAGAGCGCTAGCCTTGAGCTGAAGAGCTGAAGGACAGCTCCCAGGCCCAGAGTTCAAGCCCCACTACCAACAACAACACAAAAAGGTCTGCACATCTCTGTCTCCACCTTGTGAACTAGAGAATGTACAAATCCATTCATAGCCTGCCAGTCACTGTTAGTCTTACTGTAGGTGTACCCATGTGTGAGAGCATACACTGATAATGCACATATGATTTGATAGCTAACGGTGTCTTTTTTGTGTATGTGCCAATCCTGGGGCTTGAACTCAGGGCCTGGATGCTACCCCTCAAGTCTAATGTCCTACCGCTTGAGCCACAGCTCCACTTCCAGCTTTTGGGTGGTTAATTAGAGATAAGAGTCTCATGGACTTTTCTGCCCCAGCTATCTTCTGTGATCCTCCGATCTCAGCCTCCTGAATAGCTAGGATGACAGACAGGAGCCACGCCACTGGCGCACTGCCTTAGTCTGTGGTACATCTTGGACCTAAAAGGCTGAGTGATGGAAAGCCGTAACTCGGGTCCTGAGATGGAAGCCCAGACTTGGTCCCCTTGAATGCCCCCGAGTGGCCATTCCAGTCCCACAGGGACTAAGCTACCTACACCCCAAGCATACAAGGAGGCAGAGGTGGTGGGGGTCCCCTTCCCAGCTCCCCTATGAACTTAGCCAAGGTTCCCAAGCTGTCTGGACTGGAGGTGGGGACCTGTTAAGTAGAAAGGGGCAGGGCGGGGGCCGCTCCAGCCTAGCCCTGAGTATGTTCAGGAACCTCACTGGGGTGAGGGAAGAAAGAATGCCTGCTGATCCCCACTGACTCCTTGTTCTGGTGGTTTGCAGGGTCCCAAAGGACCAAAAGGGGACCCAGGAGAGCCTGGGCCAGCCGGAGCCAAAGGGGAAGCCGGCGAGATGGGCTTGTCGGGCCTCCCGGTGAGTGGCTGGATCGGGCCCCACCTAGTGACCAATCCTGGAGTTACTGCTGAGAATGTGCGCCCACTGGTGACTACTAGGGGCAGGGGTGAAGTGGAGCAGGGCAGAGTCCCTGCACTCAGCTGGACTTGGCCACCGAGGTTCTCGCCAGTGCCCCCCCCTGACAGACTCAGTTTCCCTGCTACCAGCATAGGAATAATCATTTTCCACTCCTACAAGACGATGCTGCGGGGAGGGGGTGGGGGGGGAGGTAGCTGGTTGCCATGAGGGATGATTGTACGTTAAGTAGGAAGGACTCACAGACTACCCTACCCTACCCTGCAGGGTGCTGACGGCCCCAAGGGAGAGAAGGGAGAGTCAGCCTCTGAAAGCCTGCAGGAAAGACTGGTAAGAGGATACTGAGGCTCAGGGATCAGCCCCAGGCTTGGTGGGTCCCTGAGCCTGGAGACACAAAGGCCAAACCCAGCACAGTGGGGGAGGGGAGCAATGGAGCCTCTGGCTGTGTGGCCCATCCAAGGACCCGAAGACCAGCTGGTGGGGCTCTAAGGAGCCATACCCACGACTCAGCTTTGATGCCCAGCCTGTGGTGCGCTCCAGTGCGTGGGTAGTTGAGGGATGGCAGGGCAAGGGGTAACAAACCCATCTCTCACCCTTCCTAGGCCCAGATCATAGTGGAGCCAGGCCCCCCAGGCCCCCCAGGCCCCCCAGGTCCCATGGTAAGGACACTGTTTATTTATTTACCAAGAAGGCAGTAGACCTAAACCTTGGAGCAGTAGCAGAGGGGAGGCCAGGGTTCCTCTTGGGGGAAGGGACAGGGCCACGGGGACCAGTGAATGGTCCCTGTACCAGGATGGTGCTGCCCTGAAGTTTGTACCCATTTGGACAGCTTCTCCATCTGCTTTCTGACCTGCATTCTCCTTCTCCAGGGCCTTCAGGGGATCCAAGGTCCCAAGGTGAGTGAGTGGAGACCCCCTCTTCTTGCTCAGAATCCCAGTGAGCCTTGCTGAACCAGGCACCAATGGCTCACATCTACTCCTGAGGATTGTGGTTCAAAGCCAGCCCAGGAAGGAAAATCTGTGAGACTCTTATCTCCCATTAACCAGCAAAAATCCAGAAGTGGAGTTTGTGCCACCAAAAAAGTCAAGGGATAGCGCCCAGGCCCTGAGTTCAAGCCCCAGGACCAGCACAAAGGAGGGGGGGGGGAGTTGCTAATGGGTGAAGTATGAAATATGACCCAATCCTGAATCTTCCAGGGCTGATCATTGAGCGGGCAGAATTGATGGTCCCCCTTGGACCAGAACTGATGTCCTGAGTGCCACCCTTCCCCCCACAAAGCTTGGGGCTCTGTTCTTTTCCTTCCCCCACTTCTTCCTGGGGGGTCCACTTTGTGTCTTCCCTGGCCCATCTCACCCCTTTCCTGCGTTTCTCTGCACCCGCCGCTTGCCCATGCACATCTGTCTCTCCATTGCCCGAGGCCTAAACACCAAGTGAAGTCTTGGGTTTGATGTCAGTTTCACAATGCCATGTTGTCTGCCCTTAAAACCCCCAGTGTGGTCTACCCGTGTGCCTGTCCCAGCGAGGCAGGCAGAGAAGGGGAGGCCAGCTGGCCTCATCCCTTGTCTGGTTCTGTCTCATTACCCCAAGGGCAGAGCACCTTCATGTCTCCCCAGCCCAAAGGTGAGATTAGGGCATGGGTGGGGTTGCTCTGAGTTATGGAATCCCAACCTAAGGCCGAGCGTGTGAGCCAAGGCCTCCACAGATCTCACTCAGCACAGACAGCTGCTGTCAGGGACCTGGTCCAAGGCCCAGCCCAGGGACCGGAGAGATAGCCAGCCTGCCACTGCCCATCTGTGCCTCTGAGTTTGGCCCTGCCCTTCTGCGTGCTTTCCTTGTCTGTGCGTGACCAGAGCCCCCCAGCATGGCTGAGGGAGCCCCTGTGTGGTCAAAGGGAACATGTCTCACGAGCCTCCTCTCATAACACATTTTATAATGGTATTGACTTTAAGTATTTGAACAAAGGGGTTACAGTTCTACATGTCAGTTGATGAGTACAATGTATCCTGATGGAGATCACCCCCTCCATCTTTCTCCCACATCCTGCCCACCTCTACTCATCCCCTCAACTTTTCTAGTTCTGGATATATATATGTGTGTGTGTGTGTGTGTGTGTGTGTGTGTGTGTGTGTGTTATGATTGTATTCTTCCACCCTTCCTCTCTGTGACCTCAAACTCCTCTCCACACACACCTCAAGCTCAAGCCTCTTTATATTTATCTTGCTCTTAACAAAGTTTTTGTTTGTTTGATTGGTTGGTTGGTTGGTTGGTTGGTTTGGTCCTAGGACTTGAACTCTGGGCCTGGGCACTGTCTCTCAGCTCTTCAGATCAAGGCCAGCGCTCTAACACTTCAGCCACAGCGCCACTTTCTGTTTTCTGGTGGTTCATTGGAGATAAAGAGTCTCACAGACTTTGCTGCTCAGGCTGGCTTTGAACTGCCATCCTCCGATCTCAGCCTCCTGAGTAGCTAGGATTACAGGCGTGAACCACCAGTGCCCAGCTCTTAACAAAATACATAGTTTTTTTTTTTTTAATGTTTTAAAAGGGAACAGTCCACACCCAACACTGCCTCCATTCTTGCCAGGGAGGAAGCTGGAGTCTGTCCCTACGCCCCCTCCCCCCCCGAGCCCTCTCCATGAACACCCTGGCTTCCACATAGGCCCCAAGCTCCCTTCTCCTGTCCTGCTCACTCCTTGATTAGTTTCCCCATTGGCTTCTAGGGCTTGGATGGAACAAAAGGAGAGAAAGGTGCACCAGGCGAGAGAGGACCCCATGGCCTGCCTGTGAGTGTCCTGAGCCTTGTTTGTCACTAAGATGTCCCACCCCTTTTCTGCCATGCCTCTTCACCTACTCCTTTTTGACCCAGGGACCTGTTGGCCCACCAGGCCTTATTGGACTGCCAGGAACCAAAGGAGAGAAGGTAACACGTGATCTGGCCAACCTCTCCACCCCACCCCACCCCACCCACCCCAGCTGTGGGCAAGAAGAGCCATTGAGGTTCAACCCCTGTACCCTGCTGGGTCTCGGCACCTCACAGGGCCAGGGGCCTGGGACTGTGTGATACCGTCTGTCTCTGCTGGAATGTTCAGAGGGTCTCCCTGTCCCCCCCATGCCACAGGAATGGTCTCCCCAGAAGCTGTGCTCCCCTCCCAGCTCCTCACACTCCCCCTCTCCTATGTCTCTCCTCAGGGCAGACCTGGGGAGCCCGGACTCGATGTAAGTAACTAGACACCTTCTGTGTGTGTGTCCTCTGCCCCCATTGTCCATGTAGAACCCAATCTGTGACCCCCATCCCCCAGGACACAGACTAGAGCAAGTGTTCTGGGATGGATGATAGAGGACAAATAGATGGATGGATGGATGGATAAGTGAATGGGTGGGATGATGGATTGGTAAGTGAATGAATAAATAAGCGGATGGATAATGGATGGTGAATGGTAGATCGATGAGTGAATGGACAAGCGAATGGATGGATGTTGGATGGATGAATGGATGACTTCTTGCAGTAGGGAGCTGGGGAGAGCAATGAGGGGCCTGTTGCAGCCTCCAGCTAGGGCGGTATTGTGGGAAAGAGAGCAAAGGAAGCTTGAGCCTGGTGTTGATTCTGTCAGGCATCCTTTGGTTTCAGAGCATAAACAAAACCTAGTTGAAACTAGTTTGAAATGACTCAGAACTGAAAAGTCTGGAGGTTCATCACATGCATCCAGGCCACTTTCCCCACCCCACCCCCCTGCGGCCTCTGCTTCCCCTGGGTGGGAATCACTGGAGGGAAAGGAGAGCCAGCAGCTCCTGACCTGCATCTTGCAAAACCCAAATGCACAAAGGAAGAATGGTCCTGCTCTCCTGCTAGAAGAAAGCCTTTGGCTGTCTTTGAGCAACACTGGGCCATAGGAATGCTGTCTCCATCAACCAGGCTCTGTCCAGGGCAGGTCTTTGAGTGGAATCAGTGGGTTGTGGTGAGGGATGGTGCTTCCAGAACAATCTCATTGCTCTTGTGAGGGAAATGTGACCAGAGGTAAGGCTGCAGGAATTCTGGTGACTTCCCTGGACTTGAAAGCAAGAACATTACCTTGGGGAGCAAGTGTGGGCCCAAAAGAAAGTGCTGGTGGAGGTGCTTGCCTGAGAGGGCTGGGTTCCACCCATGACACAGCCACAACACTGAACCCCATCAGGGTCTGACCCAGGATGGGCCTAAGGAATTTCCATGTGCCCGCTGCCCATGGCTCCTGCCTGTAATCCTAGCTACTCAGAAGCCTGAGAGCTGAGGATTGCAGTTCAAAGCCAGCCCAGGCAGAAAAGTCCGTGAGACTCTTATCTCCAATTAACCACCAGAAAGCCAAAAGTGGACTGTGGTGCAAGTGATAGCGTGCCAGCCTTGAGCAAAAAAGGTGAGGGAGAATACCCATGCCCTGAGTTCAAGTCCCAGAACTGGCATAAAATGAGGAAGAGGAGAAGGAGGAAGAAGAAGAGGAGGAGAGGAGAATGAGGAGGACGAGAAGGAGGAGGAGGAAGAGAGGAAGAAGGAGGAGGGGAAGGAGGGGAAGGAGGAGGAGGAGGAGGAGGAGAGTGGCCATGGCTACCTTGTAGGAGGCCTGGGCGCTCAGGGTGGCATCTCAAAGCCTTGTCCAGCTTCTCTGCCTGGAAAGCCCCCTGGGCCTCTCCCCGCAGGACTCCACGCAGATATCAACCTTGCTCCCACGTTTCTTTTTACCCCCATTTTGATTTAAAAACCAGCCCTATCCCTACTACGCTGCCCTCCATGATCTGCCCCAGTAGACACAAAGGCAGACCAGAACATGTCAAATCCATTTCTCTGTCACCAGTGCCAGTCTGCCTCTGTCCCCAGCATCCCAGCTTTGGTTAGGTATCTGGACAGACAGAGGGAAGGACAAATGAATGTTGTACCACACTGTTGTGCTTTTTTTTCTTTTTTTGCCCTGGCTAGCTTCAGACCATGATCCATGATCCTTCTCCCTACAGCCTCCCACAGAGTGGGGATTATAGTGGTGACCCACCTGCCCAGATTATGGAGATGAGGTCTCCCTACATTTTTGCCCTGGCTGGCCTTAAACTGCAATCCTCCTGACCTCTGCCTCCCCAGTCACTGGGATTACAGGTGTGAGCCACCGTGGCTGGCTCTCATTTTCAGGTTTAACCTTTAATCCTTTTGCCAGGGTTTCCCTGGACCCCGAGGAGAGAAAGGTGAACGAAGTGAACGTGGAGAGAAGGTGAGGGCCCTGGGGAAAGAGGGAGGGATGCAGGAGTTGGGGACAAGGAGAAGCCAGCCAAGAGAAGCTGGGGGCAGAGCGAGGATGAGCAAGGCAGGACAGGATTGAAGCTGGGGCTAGGGCTTTTGTGGCTACAAGAACTGAAGACTGGCAACCATGACTAACACACCATCCCTTCTTCTTGTGCAGGGGGAACGGGGTGTCCCCGGCCGGAAAGGAGTAAAGGGTCAGAAGGGAGAGCCGGGCCCTCCAGGCCTCGACCAGCCATGTCCTGTGGTAGGTGTCCAAACAGGACAGCGCTCCAAGCCACCACAGCCTTCATTTGTGACAGCGGCTCTCGCTCTTCCCTGACCCAGCATCAGCCTGGCTGAAGGACGGAGCAATGTGTGGAGGTGGAGGCCCAGTCATGGGCAGAATCTGTTTGCTGGGGTCCCCCATTTACACAGTCTCAGAGCAACTCAAGTGGGCGCCTGTCTTGGGCCATTTTAGGCTAAGAGTAGAGAAGGGCCAGGCCAGGCTTTACACGGCATTGTGGGTATTTTTGGGGGTGCCCTGGAAGGAAGCTGGGGGCTGGGAGGGAAGTTTGACAGTCACAGACAAGTTGCTCTGCAGACAGAGCCTACAAGCCCCCCATCTCTGGCCATGGCTATCTGGATCTCAGAAAGGACTCTTATTCCCCTTTTCTCCTTCCCAGAAGTGTTGTTTCCCAGTCTAGGGAAGCCCACCGTCCTTTGTAATCCTGAAGTCCAGTGCTTTTCCTTCTCCCGGCTTACCTTCTTTCCTACCCCCTTGTGATAGGCCTCAGTAGTCCCCCAGATCCAGTGCGTGGAACCCGCAGAGATCCATTGCTGCCTTCTAGAAGGCAGGGGACTTACATGTCAGGCTCCTCCAGTGGAGCTCAGAAAAGATAAGGGAGAGGAGGGGGACATACAGGTGCTGGTGGCTCACACCTGCAATCCTAGCTACTCAGGAGGCTAAGATCTGAAGATGGTAGTTCAAAGCCAGCCTGAGCAGCAAAGTCCGTGAGACTCTGATCTCCAATGAACCACCAGAAAACAGAAAGTAGTGCTGAGACTCAGAGTGGTAGAATGCTCGCCTTGAGCACCAAAGCTCAAGGACAGTGCCCAGGCACTGAGTTCAAGGCCCACAACCAACCAAAAACAAAAAAAAAAAAACAAAACTGGGTGTCTCCACTAAACTGTTCATATTTATACCCAGCCACCCCAGCAGGGGCCTGGAGACTATGCAGGTGACCAGAGCCAAAGGTCTTATCAATCCTCTGGCCCCCAATGAAGCCCTAAATTTGCCCCTCTGTGTAAATGTGCCCCTCTCCTCCATACAAGAGAGGTGGTAACCCCAGAAGCCAATGAGAAAAAGCCACAAAATGCAGAAGAGATCGGTGCCCACAAAAGAAGAGGCAGGCTGAGTATAGCACCAAACACCTGTAATCCCAGCCCTCAGGAGGCTAAGGTAGAGGCTTGGGAGTTCAAGGGCCAGCCTGGGCTCCATAGCAAGACTATCTCAAAAAAGGCACGTAGAGTGGTCAGGAGGCTCTACAGATCTAGGTGTGGGATCGAGACTTTTCTGCAAGTCAGTGAGCTTTTGTCTTTGAAACAGGACCATCCTCGATGTGGAAACAAGAGAGGGGCCCCTGGCTCTCGGGGCTCAGCCCGGGGCAGCGGGCCCTGCCCTGCGGTATGCAGCCTGGCCTGCTGTGTGCTGTGTGTGTGTGCTGCACTGGGCCAGCGGGGCTGTTTGAGTCCCTCCAGCTCTGCCCCTCCTTCCTTCCTTCTGCCTGCCGGTCCATCCTGCCCCGTGACCCCACCCCCTCTTTGGTCTGCAGCCCGTGTCCCTGGTGTGCACGTGGGGGGGGGGGCGATTATGTGTGTCTGTGCTTTGGAGCAGAGTGGAGTGTTTTCTGCCCCCCTGTGAGCCCCACGATCATTTGCACTTTGTCCCCATCCACCTCCTCTCTCCAGGCTGCCTGAGGAAACCTATCTACCCCCCTTGCCCATGTCTGATGGCTTTACTACCCCCCCCAGACTAGCCATCTTCCCATGCCCAGTGTCCCTCCCTGAGAACCCGAGCACCACCCCCCACCCCCCATCTCAGCTGGAGAGAAGCCACCTCCAGAGCTGTTCTCATAACCCTGCGAGAGGCATCTGTGCCCAAGCCCGGCCTATTACATAACAGTGTCCTAGCCTTGCCCTTAGCAGTCAGAATGTGCTCAGGACCAGTGCCCGAGGGGCCAGCGTGTCCCCCTGGTGGACAGAAGGAGATGTCCACACCTGCCTGGGTGGCAGCTGCCTGGCTGTATCTCCTTATAGAGTTAGGACAGGCGTGTGGGACGTGGAGAGGGGAGCAGTCTCTGTGCTGGTCACTGAATCTTTCTTTCTTTTTCAGGGCCCTGATGGGCTGCCCGTGCCTGGCTGCTGGCATAAGGTACCTTGCAGGGATGAGCCTGGAGGAGTGGGGGAGGAGGGAGGGACTCGAGGATCTCACATGGCATCTGAGCCAGTCAGTGAAAAGCCAGCAGGGCTTCCTGAGGGCTCCGTGACTGACTCCGTCCGTGC
This sequence comes from Dipodomys ordii, assembly GCF_000151885.1. Classification (NCBI taxonomy): domain Eukaryota; kingdom Metazoa; phylum Chordata; class Mammalia; order Rodentia; family Heteromyidae; genus Dipodomys; species Dipodomys ordii. Next base: position 3,267,430 of record NW_012267351.1, read on the forward strand.
TACACTGTGAGTGGGTGAGGCGGGGTCACACCTGTCCCTGAGGAAATGGGCAAGGGGAGGGGATGCCCGAACAGGGTGGCCTGGAAAGAGGCAGAGGGCCACAGGGACCCGTCTAGGCCTCTTGTCACCTTAAGTCTTTCCTCTTTTTTTCCAGTGATCCTCAAGACACCGCTCACAACCTATATAGATCCGTGTGGCCTTTTTTTTTTTTTTAAGTTTTGTAAAAAAATGAAACAGTAATATATTGATCTTCTTTCATGGGATGTGCCACCAGTGGCCTGTGACATTGAACTGTGTCACCCAGCCCCAAAGGACCAGCCCATAAAACTGGCAGGAAAGCCGATGGCTAGTCTGGGGGGGGGGGGGACTGTGTACTTGAAGGGCTCCACCAGACTTGGCTCTCCCAGGAGACGAAGGTGAAGACGCCAGGCTCAGGCGAGGCTGGAAAGACCTAGTCAGGTTGGACCCTCCAGTCACCTGATTCGCAGACCCACAGCTGGCCCACTGCCCTGACAGTGCGGGCTTCCTCAAGTCCCAACATCCGGGTCACTTTGTATCCAGCAAGACTCCCTTTGGTCAGGGGCAGCAGCTGCGCTGGCCCCTCCAGCCTCCAGACTCAGCCATAGCCAAGTGCACCCAGAACTCTGGGTTCACCCGGGCAGGACAAGACTCTCTCCCCAGCACTTGAGGAGGAGGCAAGTGGAAAGCATCCTGAGAAGACTTACCTTTCCCCCTCCCCAAGCCCTGAACGCCTGGGGGCCTGTGTCCTGTGCTCTTGAGAGAGGGCCATGAAGGCCATGACTGCGGGGGACCTAGCAATCCCCGAACATGGACGTGGACGGTCCTAGACTGCACTGGCTGCCACTTCGTGTCTCTGTCACCTCATCCAGGGCAGGGACAGGAAGGGACCTGGCCAGCCCTGAGAAGACACGTCTGTGGTTTGAAGCTTGAGGTCTCATTGGCCCAGAACTCTGTGATCAGTCTGGTCGAAAGGGGATCCTGGATGCGGTGTACAGATCAGGCTGGTCCCTGCCTAAGCAGGAGGTCTGCTGCAGACACACACACACACACACACACACACACACACACACACTCTCTGTGCCCTGACACACACGTCCCCCGCTTCCAAAGGTTCCCAGCACCCAACTCCGTCCCAACCCCTTCTCTCCGCTTTCTATGTAAGTTGTGTAGTAAACCACAAATGTGTGTCCAGGCGGACCTGTCCTGGAAGTACCCTGGACACCCATGACTAAAGTTTCATCCTGGCTGTTGTGGGGTGCACAGAGGAAAGTAGGGGGACTTTGTAGGGCAGGGCCATGCCAGAAACCACAGGATGTCAGGGTAGAGGGGTCAGGACAGAGACCAACGGGGAGTTAGAAGGATACAGGTTCAAGGCCTGGTCCTGCCACATGCCAACAGAGCTCTCAGGCCAGTGACTTGCTGTCTGGTAGTCTCTGGGTGGTCCTCTCCTCTACTTTCCAGGGTGACCGCTGCATCTCAGACCACCCAACGCTTCTGGCTGTAAAAGCTTGCGCATTTCTGTTTCTCTCTTTCAGTTCTGGGGGTTCGTGGGCTCCATTGGGTGATTCTTGCTCAAACTCTCTCTCATCTGATGGTTAATGGTGGCTGTCAGCGAGGGCCAAGGTGTCCAGGCTACCTTGCTGTGGCCTTCCTGAGGCTCACACTTCCTCATAGCACGGTGGCCGCATTCCGATGTGAATGAACCAGGTTAGAGCAAGTCAACGCCATGTCACCTTCCACAGCCAAACCTCCAAAGTCATATGATACCTCTTTCTGCCAGAGTTAGAAGCCTACTCCAGCCTAAGGGGTAATGTAAGGAGTGTCAACAGCCCATTCAAAGGAGAACATGTGGAATAGTAGATCTGACCTTGTGGCGGCCATCTTAGAAGATGCCATCTGTCCCTCCTGCACAAAACGGGACACAATGCTTAAAACCCAGACTGTGAGCTGGGCGGTCCATGCCTATAATTCCAGCTACTCAGGTGACTGAGTTCTAAAAAGAACCATGGTTCAGAGCCAACCCAGACAGAAAAGTCCATAAGACTCTTCTCTCCAATTAGCCAGTAAAAAAGAAGCAGCGGCAGAGGTGTGGCTCAAGTGGTAGAACACCCGCCATGAACAGAAAAAAAAGCCAAGCAATGGCAAAGGACCAGCATTCAAGCCCCAGTCCCAGGTCCACAGTAGCCTTCAGTTGACAATTCATTCTCCACCCAGGAACTTTTTGGTCCCCTCACCAGCATCACCACGGCCAGTTAACATATGGGAAAACTGAAGCTCAGAGAGGGTACTCACCTGGCCAGGGATGCACAGCCAGGAAAGAGGGGCAAGGCCTAGGACAGGGCCAAAGCTCTTGGATGTACTATCTTTTCAAAAGCATTTGGCAGGGCATGACATCTGCTAAATGGCCCCAGGATAATGGGTGGCGAGCAATGAGAGCTTCGTGGAGATAGAAGCCACATGTTTCTGGCTTCAGTCATCCAGAGAAGTCCCTTCCCTGTGTCCTGGTGACAGGATGTGGCCATTCTTGGCTCACTGCTGCCCTCCTGTGGTCTCAGGCCTGCAAACTTCAAGATTACAGCCATGCAGAGTCTTGATGAATTGAGTGTGGGGGTGAGAGGCTTTGGAAGAGCGATTTGTGCAAGGTTCTCAGTCTGGGCCTGGAGGGCACTCTGACTCATAGTTGAGCCTCTGACCACCATCCCAAGAGGAGGAGCTCTGTCAAACCACCTCTTGCCACCCTGCTGTGGTCCGTGGCAGCTAAGCTAACCATTAGAGCCACTGATGAAAGCCAGCTTACCCAGGTAAGCTTCTTGCCCATCCCTACAGTACCACTAGATATGCAAGCATGCTTTGGCTTGTCACTTGATTGGGGGAATACTCCTGGCATTCAGGGAGCAGGGTTGGGGTTAGCGCGTATCTCAAATGCAAGGATGTCCAGTTGAAACCAGATTTCAAGGAATCCCAAGTTAGAGCTAGCCATTCACCCTCATGTGCCAAATAAAGAAACGTGGTGAAGGGCAGAAAAAGGAGATTTATGACATGGCAGCCAGGGGAAGACAGCACTTGAGCACATCTTCAGCTGTCTTCAGAGGTACAGATATTGTTCTCAGGTTAAGAAGGCTTGGGGACCAGGGGGGAGAAAGGTATGCAGAGTTAAAACAGCCCCAAGTCATTAGCTCAGTCTTTGTCCTTGGAGGAGTTCAGGGAAAATTGTTATTCTTTTTATTAGTAGAACCGAACAGAAATGAGGTTTTCTAAGGTACTGCCTGTTGGAGGGGCAGTTTGCCTTCTACACAAAGGTGCTTGTTTGAGTCTTCTGACTCAAAGGACCCAAGCAAAAGCACCTTTTGTCTGTTAATGCAATGATGCATCATAACACTGAGATTGCCTAAGAAACACTGGTCCGAGGTTCAAGTCTCACTCAGCCATTTACACTCATTCTGTGCCTTCTTGGCCACTAATGTCACCTTGAAGGCCAGATATGAGATAACAGAGGTTTACTTAGCCGGAGACCAGAGACCAAAAGGAGTTTTGGGGTGGTTTTATCTGAGCAGCAACAAGGTGAAGCTATAGATAATCTGGACCCAGGATATGACCCTACCTGGTCTGACTTCTATCTGTATCTCCTCTTAATCCTGGACATCCTAGGAGCGGTGGAGATGAGAGCTGGGCCTGGCTACACCCTTCCCATTGCTTATCCTCAACAGGAAGTAATATTTGAGTGCTCTGAGCTGACCCAGGCCAGCTCTGTGGTCTGTGTCTCACCACCAAGGTGGACGGGCCAATATACTGAAAACACTGACTGGAATCCCACTCATACATACATGAAGCTGGGGGTTGGACCTCAGAAAAGGAGTATAGGCCACAAGCAATTAGCCTTTCTTGGTTAATTTAGTAATGAGAGTCAAGTTCCATTGGGCATGACAGTTCCAAACACAACACTTTCCTGGGTTTGGGAAGCCATGTGGAAGTCCTTTGGATGAATGATGGTGATGTGAGAATGTACTTAATGCTACAGAATTGTACCCTCAAAAATGTTAAAATGGTAAATTTTGTAACATATCTTACCACAATAAAAAAATAAATAAAAAGTATAAGACACAAAGAATATTCTTTAATAATTGCTGAAAGCCAGGACACTGATGATGGCTCACATAACTCTTCACTACTCAGGAAGCTACTCAAGAATAAGTCCAGGTGAGTCTTCCTTCCAATCAACCCGCCAAAAGCCTGCTGGAAATGGAGCTGTGATCCAGCCTTGAACCTCAAACTTCAGGGACAGCACCTACACCTTGAGCTCAAGCCCCAGTACCAGCCCACCAAAAATGGAAGAACTTCTCTGAAACTATTAGTCCGAGTCAGAGGGGTGGTTCAGCTGCTCCTAATCTCAGAAATGTCCCCGTGAGGCCTAGTCTGACCAGAAAGTCAGTGCTGTTGTTGCCTGCCTGGAGGGGCAATTTAGGCTCTTATCTCTAGGTGTTTACCATTCCCCTAGGTTCCACCTCAGCCCAGAACAGTCCTTGTAACTCTCAGCGAAAAGGCTTGGGGTTGGTAAAGTGCCTGCAGGTGATCATGATGCAGAGCCACGAAAGCTTCTGGGTAACTTCTAGGCCCAGGTGAGGGAGGTGGAGACCCCTCCCCGTTAGAGAGAGCCGCAGACATTGGAGGAAAGAGGCCCCAGATGTTTCTGAGGCCAGGGCAAGGGGATGATCGGTAAGGGGTGGGGCTCCAACCCGGCTCTCCACACCCCACGGGTGGCAGAAGAACCCCAGAGGAGCAGGGATCCGCCCAGGGCTGCAGGCCCCAGGGTTAAGGCGCATCTCCAGCGCGGGCCAAAGCCGCGGGTGGGCGTGGCCAAAGCAGCGGGGTGGGCGTGGCCAGGCGTGGCGTGGGCGGAGCCTGCCAGGGCGTGGGCGGGGATAAGATCCAGGCGCGCGCGCGCGCGCGGCGGGGTCTGGGATCTTCTTCGGCTCTGACTGACAGCCCGGGCGGCGCCATGGCCGCGGATCGGCGCGCCAAGACCGATACTCTGTCACTGCGACGGCGACTCCTCAGGTACCAACCGCGGCGGGGGTGGCGCGGGAGGTGCACGCGCACACACGCAGCCACGCACGCACGAACACACACGCGCGCGCGCGGAGGAGCCCGAGACGTCCCAGTCCCGCCTGGGCCCAGGCCGGGTGCGCCCGGGGCGCTCGATCCCGACTGCGGCCCCCCTCCCTCCCCTCCGCGGCCTCTGCACCCCCTTTTTCTGAAGGAATGACCTTTGCCCCCCGACCGCGCCCAGTGGCGGCCCTTCTGCATGACCAGGGCCCGGCTGGAGGGTGGAAAGTTCAGACGAAGGGAGTGGGGGGCTGGAGGGGGGGGGGCCTAGGCCCCGAGGAGGGCCGCACGTAAGCCGGGCCCTGGGCCTGAGACGGGGTTGTCCGGGGGAGCTTGGGGCTGGCTTCCCCGCGGGCCGGTGGGCCGCGGCTGGGCCCCTGGGCTGCTGGCCAGCGTTATTGAGGGCTTTTCCTGTGGCGTGGGGAGGCTTGTACCCTCAAACTTTTGTCCTTTCTAGTGAAGTGGTGGGTGGATGCCACGCTTGGGGAGCAGTGGGGGGTGGGGGGGAGTAGGGAGGCTTCACATATGGCTGACAGCTCCTTGCTTGTCTCCACAGCTCTTCCTGCAGACTCTTTTTCCCTGAGGATCCTGTTAAGATCGTCCGAGGCCAAGGACAGTACTTGTATGACGAACAAGGGGCAGAATACATCGATTGCATCAACAATGTGGCTCACGGTCAGTGTCGTTCCTCGGGCTGGCAGATATGCCTCAGACAGAGGAGGCCTCATCTGTCGATCTGGCCCCCAAGGTGGTGGTAGAGAAGTATGGTGTTGAACAGAGCCGTTATCCATGGGCAGAGGCCTAATCTGAAGTCTCCAAGCCATAGCTGTGCTAAACCAGGCAAGAGGCAGACCTAGATGTGTGGATCCCATTCCTTTGGGGTCACTGGAGCACCAACATGCCCTGGCCCCTGGCAGACCATCAGCTCTATTGACTATTTCAAGTGATGAAGGAAGTTGACATGAGAATTCAGTCCTTTGCAACTGCCAGAGTTGAAAGGGAGATGCTATTTAGCGGGCACATTGGAGGTGATTAAAGGGGAGGTTAAAAGCCAAGGCTCTAGGGTTAACCTCCCTGGCTTCCCATCCCTGCCCACCACTGACTGATCTGGAAACAGCTACTTAATTCTCTACACCTGTTTGCTCATTTGCTCATAAACAGCGTGTGCCTAACTGCCCACCTTCAGGTGCAAAGAATTAAATGTGTTAATTAGTGTAACAGTTTGAATGTGTCTGGCATTTGGTGAGTTCTCCACACACATTGTCAGTTACCATTATCCTTGGTTTCTTGATAATCAGGATTACCTCCAACCCCTACTGAATGGTGAAATCGAACCCACTGATGGTTATCCCTAGCCCTGCCTTGGTCAAGCAGAAGTGCTCCAGAAGGTTCCTTAAAGGCATAGATTATTCTAGATAGGATTTCCGCCAGAGAAGTGGTTAAAGTGAAGGATAAAAGCCAGGGCTTGGTTTCTCACACCTATAATCCAAGCTACCTAAGAGTCTGAGATTCTGAGGATTGTAGTTCAAAGCCAGCCTGGGCAGGAAAGTCTTATCTCCAATTAACTACCAAAAAAAAAAAAGGTGGTTACCTCAAGCCCAGAGAATCTTTTTGTTCCTCTGGAATCTCAGGAACTTTCTAGATCTTTTCTTTCCAGAACCATTGTTCTCCCCTCCCTCTGTCTTCAACTCTTCTCTTTCCACCTCTCCCTTCTGAATTGCATCTTCCCCTAGTGGGGTTTGCCTGTTGGGGCTGAGGGAGGCCTGCTGGGACTGGCTAAGTGGAGTTGGCCATGTGGCCCTTTTGCAGTCGGGCACTGCCACCCTGTTGTGGTTCAAGCCGCACATGACCAGAACCAGGTGCTCAACACCAACAGCCGCTTCCTGCATGACAACATCGTGGATTTTGCGCAGAGGCTGTCGGAGACGCTGCCGGAGAAGCTCTGTGTGTTTTATTTCCTGAATTCTGGGTAAGTGGACTGCTACCAGCCCCTAACGAGAGTGGGGCCTGGAGAAGAAGGTCACCCACATGGGCACAGCACAGGAAAACCAAACAAGCGCAGGCTTGGGGCAGAGGCTTGCATATATGCTGCATATGCTGATGCTTTTTCAGTCAAATCTAGTTTCCTTCTGTTATTGAAGAACACCAATGCCAGCCGGGTGCTGGAGGCTCACGCCTATAATCTTAGCTACTCAGGAGGCTGCGACATGAAGATCATGATTCAAAGCCAGCCTGGGCAAGAAAGTACATGAGACTCTTATCTCCAATTAACCACCAGAAAATTGGAAGTGGTGCTGTGGCTCACCATGGTAGAGCGCTAGCCTTGAGCTGAAGAGCTGAAGGACAGTGCCCAGGCCCAGAGTTCAAGCCCCACAACCGACTTCCCCCTACCCCCCAAAAAACCCACCACCATTGCCTCTCTTGCAGGATCATTGTAAAGGTTTCATGAGGTGGTGTATTCCTTTAATTCTGCCTTCTGGATACAGCCTGAAGTTACTACTCTCAGGTTGCTCATTAAGACACAGAAACATCAAGTGATTCCACAAAGAAGTATAATATTACCAAGAGTGGTAATTTTCTGGAGAAGATTATATATATAAAGAGGCCTGAAGCAGCAGAGGACCTGATCTGTCCTGGGAGATGGAAAGGAGGATGTGGAACTGAGGCTTAGTTACTAGGAAGGAAGTAGGGGAAAGAAGGGCGCTTCTGCTCCATTGGAGGAGTGCTGCTCAACGTGGGCCATCACACAGAAGCCTGTGCCAGGCACAGTGCTACAAAGGCAAGGTGTTTCTGCACATTGGAGGAGCCAGAGGAGGAAAGAATGTGAGCTGACACTGGAGAGGGACCCAGACAGCTTTATTAAACATTCCAGGAAATGATAGTGGCATGTGAATTATGCTAAGGATCCTGGTCAACCATGCCATTATCTAATGCATCTAGCAGTTTAGCAGTTCCTTGAATGCTATCTTTTACTGTTAAGGAAGCATCAGTTCTTGGAAAGGTGCTGGCTAAGAGAGATCCGGTGCCTGAACTGGAAGCTCCTGGGAAGAGCAGAAAGCTGTGCTGTGGCGTCAGTGCTCCCCCACCAGAGGAGATAGGGTCATTCCTATTGGCTCTCTCCACAGGCTTGATCTGTGATTCCAGTGACTTCCCTCCCCACTAACACTCCTGTCCCCTGTACTGGGGTGTGAACTCGGGGGCCTTGAGTTCACTTGGCTTGCTTGCATGGCTGGCATTCAACTGCTTGAGCCATGACTCTAGCCTGGCTTTGTAGCACTAAGCCTGTGTACCAGCTGTCCTGTCTGGTGACTCCCAGAGATGAAATCTATCAGACTTTTCTGCCTGGGCTATCTTCAAACTGTTATCCTCCAGATCTCAGCTTCCAGAGGAGCCTGAGCCACTGGCATCCTGCCACTGGTGGCTTTATATAAAGGTGACCAAATCCAGTGGCCCCATTGCTCCTTCACCTGTCAGCACGTGTGGCAGGCCTGCCATTCTTTCTGATATGCTTTGCTTCCAGGATACCTGCTCTCACTTCAAGCTTTAGCCACTCTTCTGTCTGCTGGACTGGTGCCAGGCCATTTTTCTCTAAGCCTTTCCCTTTGGGAGCTTATCCATTGCCTTGGAATTATCATCTATGTACTGGAAACTAGATTATTTTATTTTTTTGTCGGCCGTGGGGCTTGAACTCTGGGCTTGGGCGCTGTCCCTCAGCTCTTCAGCTCAAGGCGAGCGCTCTACCGCTTGAGCTAGAGCGCCATTTCCGGTTTTCTGGTGGTTTATTGGAGACAAGAGTCTTACAGTCTTTGAACCATGATCCTCAGATCTCAGCCTCCTGAGTAGCTAGGATTGCAGGCGTGAACCACCAGCGCCCAGCTTCTGGATAATTTTCAGATCCTCAAGACTAGGTCCTGACTGCCCATTTGACATGTGACAAACAGCTCCAGTTTGGCATGTCTATACATAGTCACCTTCTGCTGAGACTGGAAGAAACTCAAGTTCAGGGCCATCTCTACTACATAGTGAGAACTTGGCTTAAAAAAAAAAAAATCTCAGCCGGGTGCCGGTGGCTCACACCTATAATACTAGCTACTCAGGAGGCTGAGATCTGAGGATCATGGTTCAAAGCCAGCCTGGAAAGACTGTGAGACTCCTATCTCCAATAAACCACCAGAAAACCAGAAGTGGTGCTGTAGCTCAAGTGGTAGAGCACTCACCTTGAGCTGAAGAGCTGCTGGACAGAGCCTAGACCCAGAGTTCAAGCCCAGAGTTCACATCTCAGCTTTTGTCCAAATCCCCTGGTCACATAGAAAGATAAACACTGTTTGGTCTTTCATGACTCAATAGAGTATAAGTTTGGGGTGGGATATGATGTTTTCCCAATGAACAAGCAGAGGCTATCCTGAGAACCTTCTTGCTGGTACAGAGGCTCCTCAAGCCTGGCAAAGCCCCCTGGGTGGCATTTCCTAATCACCTTTTCTGTTGTAGGTCAGAAGCCAATGACCTGGCCTTGCGACTGGCCCGCCAGTACACAGGACACCAGGATGTGGTGGTGTTAGACCAGTAAGTACAGCTCCCAGCTCTGCATTGCCTGGAGCGTGGGCCCGCAGACTTGCTGGCAATCCCAGAGGCTCTGGCCTTAGGTGCCTTAGGCCAGGAAGAGGAGCACCATGAGCCACTGGGAACAGCATGACACATAGGACCTGGCCCCAGACACCATCTCAGAGGCTCTCTTCAGCCACTGTTCTGGGCAGGGAGCACTGTGTAATGACAGATGCTGCTCCCAGGTGTCAACTATATTACGTGCAAAGGCCCTGGGCCAGATTTAGAGCATACTAGTACCTTGGAGATTCATTATACCCCCTGAAGGAGGCCTACTGCCTCCTGAGGCAGTCAACTCAGCAGGATGATTAGATGAGGCCAATGGGCCATCTTCATCCCTCCTCCCCCCCATCCCCAGTTGTGGGGATTGAACTCAGGACCTGGGTGCTGTCCCTGAGCTTTTTCACTAAAGGCTAGTGCTCTACCGCTTTGAACCACAGCACCACTTTCGCTTTTTCTGGTTGTTAATTGGAGATAAAAATCTCATACTTTCCTGCCCAGGCTGGCTTTGAACCATGATCCTCAGATCTCAGCCTCCTGAGTACCTAGGGTCAGGCATGAGCCACCAGCACCCAGTTCAGTGGGCCATCTTTTTTTTTTGGTCAGTTGTGGGGCCTAGACTCTGGGTCTGGGAGCTGTCTCTCAGCTCAAGGCTAGCTCTCTACCACTTGAGCCACAGCGCCACTTCTGGCTTTGTACTGCATATGTGGTGCTGAGGAATGGAACCCAGGGCCTCATGCATGCGAAGCAAGCCCTCTACTACTGAGCCAACATCCCAGCTCCGTCAGTGGGCCATCTTGCAAGAAATCTTCTAATATTCCAGGCCCAAAGCCTCACATAGCCCAACGGCTGACTCAGGGCCTGTGTTGTCTTCAGAGGTGGGTACACAGTGCTCAGGACCATGACCAGAAGTACATGCCCAGTGGCCCTGAGCTTTGCCTTCCTCTCCACAGTGCTTATCACGGTCACTTGAGCTCCCTGATTGACATCAGCCCCTACAAGTTCCGAGACCTGGATGGCCAGAAGGAGTGGGTCCATGTGGTACGTACTGCCCACAGAAGCAACGCAGGTTGGTGCCGGCTCCCATGCAGGGATGACATGGTGGTGTCATTCTCTTAGGCACCTCTCCCAGACACCTACCGAGGCCCCTACCGAGAGGACCACCCCAACCCAGCAGAGGCCTATGCCACCGAGGTGAAGCGTGTGATCACCCGTGCTCAGGAGAAGGGTCGGGAGGTAACCACACCCATATCTGGCCACACCAGTGAATGGCACTGTATGGTGACAGATGCTGGGAACCCAGAGGAAGACCACAGGACGAGGCCTTGTCCTTTGGGCATCTAGTGGGGAAGGGAGGCTGCTTAGGTGCCTAGCAGTTTTGAGTACACTGGGGAGAGCATGGATGGAGGTGCAGCTAGGTATCAGCTGTTAAGGGCTCCAAATAGCACCAGGCTTGGTGAGGCAGGGACCTTGGAGGAGGTGGCCAGCTGACCCCAGTAGTGAGTAGAGTTAGTGTAGGCAGGGTGGGCACAGGGGAGGATGGGCAGACTGAGTGCAGGGCCAGGCTGAGCAGCCCAGGAAGCAGGTAAGACCTGAGTGCAGGGGCTTGGGGTGGGAGTGCAAGCAGACCTGGCCCTCCAAGCAGTGTGCAGGGCAGGGGTGAATGAGGCAGCCCAAGAGCAGGAATGCAGAGATCAGTGTGCTGCCTGGCTAAGGTGGACTATGGACAGGCAGAGGAGAGCAGTGCCCACCACCCTGACAGTAGAGGGGGCTGTTGTACCTAGGGTGGGTGCTTTCTGGAGACCTTGCTACAGGAGTGGCAGGCTAGATATGTCAAAGAAAGGCACGGGAGGCTGGCAGGCCAGGTTAGAAGAACCAAACCAAGGAAGCCTGGCCTGTAGGTTCAGATGCTCACTAGCCACATCTGTGGGACCAGTGAAGAATGGCGCCCTGCCGGGCCAAGGCAGGGCAACATTTCCCCAACCCCCCAGCCTATCCTGTGGCCCCTACATAGGCTCAGGAGCAGATCCAGGGCAGAACACAGCCAGGCAATCACTGCTCCACCCAGCAAGAGGGCCAGAGACTTGGGGATGAGGTTAAGAGAGGGACAGCGGTGTGAGGTTGAATGGCATCTGCTGAAGGCCACAGCAGAGACAGGCAGGTCTGCAGCCAGGTGGAGAAGAAGCTATAGGTTGAGAGATGTCACCGATGGGAGCCAGGCTGTGTGCTTGGCTGAGCAGATGAGGGATGGGATAGGTTGAGGATCTGGATGTTTCTGTCCCTGGCAAGAAGGGTGACAGACGTGTCACCAAGGAGAGTTGGGGAAAGGAACAGGCCTGGAGGGGAGGGGCGTGCCAAGTTCAAAGGGATGTGGGTGACCAGAAGGTAAGGGTCCCAATCCCTCAGGCCTGGTGGGGGGCCCAAAGGAGGGGCCTCTGCTTAGGTAGCCGTGGGCACAGGCAGAACCCATGAGCTCCTGGTGGCACTCCTGACTCTGGTTTGTCCCCAGATTGCAGCCTTCTTCGCTGAGTCTCTGCCCAGTGTTGGTGGGCAGATCATCCCTCCTGCTGGCTACTTCCCCCGAGTGGCAGAGTGAGTTGGTGGCCTGGGTCTGCCCCAGGGAGGACAGGCTGTAATTGGGTTTCCCAAACTCTGTTCCAAATTCCAACCACAGTCTGGTCTGCTTGCCAGGACTCTTTGAAACAAAGCCTTTAAAATAATGTCTCCAAAAAGATCACCCATTTGTCTTTCCTCCTCCACCCCACTCCCACCCCCAGTATAACAGCTGGCAGGGCAAAGATTCAGAGCCCCAGAATTTCCCGTCCCCTGGTATAACCCCTCTAGCCACAGTTCCCTGATCTCCACCACAGGCACATCCGCAGAGCCGGAGGGGTCTTTGTGGCAGACGAGATCCAGGTTGGCTTTGGCCGAGTGGGCAAGCACTTCTGGGCCTTCCAGCTGCAGGGGGAAGACTTTGTCCCTGACATTGTCACCATGGGCAAGTCCATTGGCAATGGCCACCCACTTGCATGTGTGGCCACCACCCAAGCTGTGGCGAGGGCATTTGAAGCCACCGGCGTGGAATACTTCAACACGGTAAGTAGTGGCTCCAGGGCAAGAGAGGGCTGTGGCTCTGCTTAGGCACCTGTGATCAGCTGCTCCTAAGTCAATGAAGGCCATGGGCCAGCTCGGTGCCCAGCAAAGGAAAGCCACAACCAGGTCAGTTTCTCTTTTACTGTTGCAAAACATTCTTAAAAATGATTGTCAGCCAAAAGATGCCGCTAAGAGATTGTGTCTTATAAAATACTTCGAGAATGCAGAGCCCCTCTCCCTCCAGCAAGAAACTATGATGTGCCAGGCCCAATGGCAGGTACAGGGTTTCATTGCGCCAGTTCCACGCACATAAGTAACGTACTCCAATCAGTTCCCTCCCCATTGTTTCTTCTACATGTACTCTGGAGATTTTGTGGGGGATTCAGCTAACATGATGTTCCTAAGGATCATCCACAGAGAGATTTGACTACCTCACAGTGTGCACTCCATTTCTGTTGAATGCCTTGAAGTGGTTCAGTGTTTTTCTGATTTGCTGCTGACAAGTTTTTCTGAGTCTGATCTGTATATGCAAGGTTTTCCTTCAGAGTAAAAAGGTTAGGAACTGACCCTTAGAGAATTGCTAGGATACATGGTGGGTATGTAGCCTCAATTTAAGATGTTTCTTCCCCGCCCCCACCCCATTCCCCAAGTTGTGGGGCCTGCCTGAACTCTGGGCCTGGGCGCTGTCCCTCAGCTGTTCAACTCAAGGCTAGCACTCTACCACTTGAGCCACAGTGCTACTTCTGGCTTTTTCTGCTTATGTGGTGCTAAGGAATCGAACCCAGGGCCACGTGCTTGCAAGGCAAGCACTCTACCATTGAGCCACCTTCCCAGCCCCTGTTCTGGTGCTTTTGATATGAGGTCTCACTATCTAGCCCAAGCTGGCCTCTAACTTGTGATCCTCCAAGTACTGAGATTTGCAGGTTTAAAACCATCACAGTCAGATTAGGTAAAAGCTTACCTCCAAATAGTAGGAGCTGTCTCCTTACACTGGGTGAGACTTCCTATAGTAGCTGAACACAAGTAGAACACTGGGCTTGTTTGTTTGTCCATTTAGTGCAACGTTTGTGGCTGGGGGTATAGTTCAGTGGCAGAGCATGTGCTTGGTATGCACAAAGTTCTGTGTTCGACCTACCGCCACAAAATAAACGTTCTATTGACTATCATTTCCAGTACTGAGGTCTGACCTCAAGACCTTGCACTTGCTTGGCTTCCTTGTTAAGCAGTAGTCTACTGTTTGAGCCATGCCTCCAGCTTGGCTTTTTGCTATTTTGTGGTATTTATTTTTGATGCCAGTACTAGGGCTTGAACTCAGGGCCTGGGCACTGAGCTTTTTCACTCTACCACTTATGCCATATAGCTCCACTTCTTGTTTTTTGGTGGTGAATTGGAGATGAGTCTCGTGGACTTTCCTGCCTGAGCTGATTCTGAACTGGGATCCTCAGAGCTCAGTCTCCTGAGTTGTAGCTAGAAATTCTAGGCATGAGCCCCCAGCACCTGGCCTTGCTGATTATTTTTGAGATGAAGTCTTAACAGCCTTTTCTGCCTTGTCTGGGTTCAAACTGAGATCTTCTAGATCTCTATGAATTTCCTGCTACTAAATAATTTTAACTATGAAAAGGAATTCAATATTACTTCACTCTTTTTTTTTTGGGGGGGGGGTCCAGTCGTGGGGCATGGGCGCTGTCCCTCAGCTCTTCAACTCAAGGCTAGCGCTCTACCACTTGAGCCACAGCGCCACTTCTGGCTTTTTCTTCATTCTTTTTATGTATTGAATTTTTGCTCTTCTAATCTGTTAACAAGGAGTTTATGGGATTCTTGCCCACCCTCTTCCACAGTGCTTGGATCAAACCAGTCTTTGCATACCCAGGACAAATCTGAGTGAGTTATTGTCATTTTACACAGTACTCTGCTTATATTTTACTTGTGTACTTGGCACCTGTTTTCAGAAGGAAAATGTAGCTAGAATTTTTCTTGTAACTTAAGGGTGTTTTTGTTATATATAATTTCTGTGTGCACCAGGACTTGGGCTTGAATCAGGGCCTGGCCACCGCTCCTTAGTTTTTTTATTCAAGGTTTGGCACTCTACCACTTGAGCCATTTCCAGCTTTTTGCTAGTTAATTTTTGTTTTTGGGGGGCTTCTGGGGGGGGTCCAGTCATGGGGCCTGAACTCTGGGCCTGGGTGCTGTCCCTCAGCTCTTCAACTCAAAGCTAGCACTCTACCACTTGAGCCACAGCGCTACTTCCGGCTTTTTTCTTTTTGCTTATGTGGTACTGAGGAATGGAACCCAGGGCCTCATGCATGCAAGGCAAGCGCTCTACCACTGAGCCACCTTCCCAGTCCCAGCTAGTTAATTTTTGCTAGGTAAGAGTCTCAGACTCTTCTGCCTGGGCTGGCTTGAAATTTCAATCCTCAGATCTCAGCCTCCTGAGTCACTAGGATTACAGGGGTGAGCTACTACCACCACCAGTGTAATTTGAGTTTTGATATCTGGGTCCTACTGCCTTTATAAATGGAGTTGGGAAATATTCCCACCTTTCTTTTTATATAAAATTGAGATGATCTATTCTTTTGGTGGTACTAAGATTTGAAGTCAGGGCCTCATGCCTGCAAGCTAAGCATTCTGTCTCTTCAGCCATACCCCAGCCCATCTGTGGCTGAAGCTCAAATGCAGAGCCCTCTGAGCCTTGTGTTTTGTGGGAAGATATTTGGTTGCTGCTTCAATCTATGTGTTAGTTTGGGTCATTATAATAACCAAATACAAGGCAGCCCAAAAAACACTCCAATTTATTTCTCCTAATTCTGGAGGTTGGAAGTAGAAATGGCTGGGTTCTGGTTAAGGTTCTCTTCTAGGTTGCAGACAACTGACTGCCCACAATAGCCTCACTTGGTGAAGAGAACCTGAAAAGCCCTCAGCTCTCACCACTGGCCAATCTCTGCCAGCTTAGGTTAGCAGCTATCCAGCAAGTGTGACAACTCTTAAAAGACCTACAAAAGACCTACAACCAGTCACATCCTGCCCGTTTCTGATCCCACCTCAGCCTATGCTTGTCAAGGCAGCCACTGGCAAGAGCAAAGGGCTTGTCAGGCATCTCCTCTTAGTTCACAAGCAATGGCACAGTGAGCTTCCACACCTATGAGTGGCCCTATAGGTTAGGAACAGAACAGAGCTCCTGGAAGATGCCTTGTTCCTCACCGTTTATCCATTCACCACTTCGGCAAGTAACCAAATGCCTGCCATAAATACTGGGCAGACCCAGAGAGCACACACAGCAGGTGAAATGGTGACCCCAGGTCCTAGGTGTGAGTTTGGCAGGCATTTGAGTCTGCTGCCAGCCTTGGTCTCACTGCCTTAAGTCTGAAAACGGTTATGATGACTTTTGCCAGTATTATCATTTTTTATGAAAAAAAATTTGGTGGGTTGGTCATGAGGCTTGAACTCGGCCTGGGCGCTGTCCCTCAGCTTTTCAGCTCAAGGTTAACACTCTGCCACTTGAGCCACAGCGCCACTTCCAGTTTCCAGGTGGTTAATTGGAGATAAGGAGTAGCTAGGATTACAGGCATGAGGCAAAGACGTCGTCTGGCTTTTATGATTTTTAACGCCAACAGATCTGTTGCCATTGTGCCTTTAACTATTTTCAACTGCTCTGTCTTCCAGAGCAGTCTTCCAACTGTTTTTATTTTGGGGTCAGTCGTGGGGTTTGAACTCTGGGCCTGGGCGCTGTCCCTCAGCTCTTCAGCTCAAGGCTAGCGCTCTACCACTTGAGCTACAGCACCACTTCCAGTTTTCTGGTTTATTGGAGAGAAGTTTCACGGACTTTCCTGCCCGGGCTGGCTTTGAACCGTTATCCTCAGATCTCAGCCTCCTGAGTAGCTAGGATTACAGGCATGAGCCACCAGCACCCGGCTCATATATGTTTTTATTGTATATTTTATATTGTTTACCTTTGCCTGGGAGTTTTCTGCCCTGCTCTGTTACTCAGGTGTGTCTATTCTGTCTTTTCCCATCTGTTTCAACTAGCTTTCTGTTTCTGGCTTATATCACCAATATGGCCACCTGTGGGACTGCTACCTTTCAGCTCCCAATAAAGCCAGCCACCTGTCTTCTTTCCCTTCCCCCCCCCAGCCCCCCCCCTCCCTCACCCCGGTCGTTGGGCTTGAATTCTGGGCCTGGACTAGCTTTAACACTTGAGCCACAGCACCACTTCTGGCCTTTTCTGTTTATGTGGTGCTGAGGAATCAAACCCAGGATCTCATACATGCGAGGCAAGCACTCTTCCACTGAGCTACCTTCCCAGCCTGCCTTCTCCTTATTAAATTCTGTGCTTCAAGTGCCTTGCCCTTGAGCCTATACATGGGTCACTGTCTATGCTGGACAGATCCCACTGAACCAAGAAATGAGCTAAGGTCACGAGGATCAGGACTCTGGGTGCTTAAGAGTGTAGGGGCTGGATCACAAAGGCAAAATTGTTCTGATGTAACTTACCCTGACACCACTGGGCTGCTACCCACCTCTAGCCAGTCACCACTCTATGTTAAACCTCAGAGTTCCCCAGTTTTCTTCATCTGCTTCTGTGGTCCTCTGGGGTGACCGTGAGGGTGGGGGAGACATAGTGTTACTTAACCTGTACTTAGATTGCTGGATGTGGTGGTTCACACTTGTACTCTTCAGCTTCTTGGAAGAATGAGGCAGACTGAAAATTTCAAGGACAGGGCTAGAAATGTGACTCAATGCTTGTGTGAGTGGGAGGCTAAGTTCAATCCCCAGTACTGGGGGAGGCAGGGCTCAAATGTTAAATAGAATTGGGGACCTGTGCTAGAATGTCAAATACTAGTGGGAATATGGGAATATAACACAATCACCACTTTAGAACACTGTGTCTACGAAGTCAAACATGTATCACATAACCCAATAGTTCTACCTGTTTCTAAGGTACTTTACCTGAGGATATGAGAATATAGGGTTTACAAATGGCTGTATATATTCATAGGTTTATTCACAGCAACCAAAAAAACAAACTCAAGGGTCCATTAACAGATGAATAAACAAAGGATGAATGTTCACAATGGAATATTATACAACAGCGGACAAACTGAGTTTACAGTATGGATAAATTTCTCTAACCTGTTACAGATGGGTTTTTACAAAAGGGCACCTATTCTACAGTTGGGTTTCTATGGCCTCTATAGGAAAGGCAAAGCTGCAGTGAAAAAGCAAGCAGGTGGCTACCTGGGGCCAGTGAGGGTGAAAATATCTGGAAGCTTCACTGTGGAGGAAGTTGTGCAGATCTGTACATTTGCCATAACAGTAAACTTCATATTTTATTTTTTGCTGGTCCTGGGGGCTTGAACTTGGGGTCTGGGCTGTCCCTGAGCCTCTGTGCACAAGGCCTGCACTCTCACTACTTGAGCCACAGTGCCACCTCTGGCTAAACTTTAAATTTTGTGCCTGTTTGGTTTTGTGTTTTGTTTTTGCTTGAACTCTGGGCCTGGGCGCTGTCCCTCAGCTCTTCAGCTCAAGGCTAGCTCTCTACCACTTGAGCAATAGCGCCACCTCTGGTTTTCTGGTGGTTTATTGGAGAGGAGTCTCATAGCCTTTCCTGCCCAGGCTGGCTTTGAACCATGATCCTCAGATCTCAGCCTCCTGAGTAGCTAGGATTACAGGTATGAGCCACCGTTTTTTTTAATGCAGTTTGAAGAAAAAATTCCCATCTTGTTACTGACCCTCTGATATGTAAAACAAAGTACTCCAGATAACTCAGAGGGAGGAGTCACCCATGCTGAGTGTAGCCAGATGTCAGAAATACAGGGTTGGGGCAGTATCACTTACCAACTTTTAGAAACACCATGTTGACAGGCCAGTTGTGGCACCCAGGCACATAGCTTGTGGTTTGTATCCTTGTATCTTCCCTGAGTTTAACAACAGCTGATTTGTACCACCACCAGTGATTTCTCTGGGGTGAGCTCTGGTGTTGTGGGCCTTTTGTTGGAAGTGAGGGGACCTGCCTTGTGCTCAGACACCACCTCTTCTCTAGTCTTCAACTTCCCTGCTGTACCCCTGGGGTAGTCACATAGGGCCTGGGAGGATGGATGGTCTCATGAGACTGGGGGACATTTGTGTGCCTGTTGCAGCCCTTGTGTGGTGACCCAGTGTGCTGAACATCTGACACGCCTTATTTCCTGGCTCAGTTTGGTGGCAGCCCTGTATCTTGCGCCGTGGGCCTGGCAGTCCTCGATGTTGTGGAGCAGCAGCAGCTCCAGGCTCATGCCTCCTGCGTAGGCAGCTTCCTGATGGAGCTCCTCAGGCAGCAAAAAGCCAAGCATCCCATCATCGGGGACATTAGGTAAGGCTCTGGGGGCAGCAGCTAACCAATACCTGCCAGGACCCACTGCTTTTCTGTTTTACTGAGGTTTCAACTGTCAGGCTTGCTAGCCAGCCCTCCACCTCACTGTCCACTCTTTAGATAAGAGGAACTGAGAGGCTCTGCTGGCTCAGTCCTGTGATCCTTGCTACTCAAGAGACAAGAGATATGTTCAGTTTGAACCCAGCCCACACAGCGAAGTCCATGAGACTCTTCTAACTACCAAAAAAGCTGGAAGTGGAGCTGTAGGCCTTGATAGAAAAAATCCAGGGACAGTGCTCAGGCCCCAAGTTCAAGTCCAAGACTGGCAGCTTACACATAGTAGTCGGTTGTGACTCAACCTTAGCCAGCTGACCACCAGTACCCACACCTGGGGACCCCTTAGGAACTGATTTCACCCCACTTTCAGGGAGCAGAAGCCAAGGTGGTTTCCAATGGGGGGGAGGAGGGGGGCCTTGGTGAAAGAGAAGAAGGGTTGCAGTCCCTCCATTATTGGCCTGAGATGTCCTCTCTCCTCCAGGGGCACTGGGCTCTTCGTGGGTGTAGATCTGGTCAGAGATGAAGCCACAAGAACACCAGCAACTGAAGAGGCTGAATACCTGGTATCCAGGTATTTTCTTAAAACACTATGGGTTCCCAGCCTGGGGCAGCGAGTAGAACAGCATGCCTCTGGCACCTTGGGCCTGAGGTTGAGGCAGCTGATGTGTGTGTGCCCAGTGAGTGGCAACCCTAACCCAGGGCAACTCCCTCTGCTGAGAACCCCAAACAGTCCAGCTCTCAGGTGCAGTCCTAGTGTAGTTTCATAGACAGAAAGTTGGAAACATAAGTGGCTCTCCCGGAGGCACACTTGGGACAGTGGCCACAAGATGAAGGCTCTATTCTTCGCTCCCTGCCCTCAGACTTACACACAGAAAAGCTGATGTCCTGCTAAAATTGTGAAGCATGCATGCATGGTCTGGTACTAATGCCCAAGCCTTCCTCATCTTCAGTGGTGTGATAGCCCTGTCAGCCCACAGCACCTTCTCCCAGTGAACTCTGGGATCCTGAATGGTCTGGTGGTACAAAGCTAGATCCCAGGCACTGACCACCACCAGGCTGATCGTGGTACTCTGTCCTTACAGACTGAAGGAGAACTACATCTTGCTGAGCACTGACGGTCCCGGGAGGAATGTCCTAAAGTTTAAGCCCCCCATGTGCTTTAGTCTGGACAACGCGCTTCAAGTGGTGACAAAGATGGATGCCATTCTGACAAGTGAGCTTGGAGCCAGAATGGCTATGTACATAGCATCTAGAACCCAACCTGGGGCCAGAAAGCTGCATCCCCAGCATTGCTCCAGAGGAGCCAGGGTGTCCTCTGGATAGTAGAAAAATTCAAGACCAAAGCTAACCTGGTCTTTGGGAGACAAGGTTCCCTAGAAGAAAAGTGGAAGCTCGGGTGCTCCAAACACCCTCAGATACTGAGATGCTCCCCGCATTGCTAATATCTGGGAAGGACAGCCCCTGGTTTCTACTTAACTAGACATAGCTATGGACTGCGCTGGTAACGAGCAAAGTCATTCCCTCATGGTGGAAGCAGAGCAAGCAGCACTCCTCGTCTCCACACTGCCTCATTGGTAACCAAAGCCCCGGGGTTTGGTCATATTTGCCTGGGACAGTGAAGGCTGACCTGCCATAGGACCTTGGGGTTTTTATAGGGTCCCAAAGTGCAAACTGCTGTTTTAGCCAGGACAGTGAAGGCTAAAAAAGGTGACCCAGGGTCTTGTCTTTCAGATATGGAAGAGAAAGTGAGAAGTTGTAAGACCCTGAGGCTTCAGCCCTAAGCCAGCTCATTCTCCAGGTGAGTGCCCTTGCTCCTATGGTTTCTCACCATCTGTAGCTACTTACTGGGCACCAGCGGCTCATGCCTGTAATCCTAGCATCTCAAAAGCTGACCTAGTAACCACAAGAAAACCACAAGTGGCGCTGCGATACAGCACTAGCCTAGCGCAAAGAAGCTCAGACAGTGCTGGCACAAAGAAAAAGCTATCCACTCACCTTCAACACTTTAGTTACTGGTGTAGTAAAGGTGTAGAATACGTATGCCTATCAGGTGCCACCAGATCTGGAACAACTGTTGGACCAGCTCGGAGTGTCTTGTCCCATAGTGTCTGCAACAGCATTTCCCACACTCACCCAGGCTTAGTAAGGGTTTTTAAATTTTATTTCAAAAGCTTGGATAGCTTCAATATCCAGGTCGTGGCAAAATCAGGACACGTGTAAAATACCTTACAATACATTAGATTCCCAAAAGGTACCAAAAAGTACAGTAAAATTAACACTTCCATTACAGGAAATGTATGACACAAATAATATAAAATTAAAAGGTGACACTGGTTTCCTAAAATGCAGTTTACTCTTTACAACCAGGGTCCGCAGGTCCAGGCTGCAAAGCAGCCAAAGGAAGCAGACCCTCCAATCTGGTTCTGGGTAACCTGGTAATAAAAGCCCCTAATGCCGCTCTGGCCTGAGACATCACACGCTGCCTAAAACAACTAGAGCTCTGGAAATAGTAAACAGGAGAGTTGATTTCCAAGGGGGGAATTTTAAATAAGATGCACATGGGACAGGCCATAGAAAGTTTGCCAAGTTAAATTTGGTACATAATTGTGTTCACTCCATATCCAAACAAAGCGTGTGCGGGCGTCAGTTGGCCGCTCCTGCTGTTGCCTCAGTATGGCTTGTAGTTATTCTGATGGCCACCACGTCGCTGGCTCTTCCCGTAATTTGTACTACCCTGACCTAGGGATAAGAACAACGTAGCAGCGACTACTTACTGAGCATTTACCCTGTGCCAGGTGCTTGACAGGCTTCCTCACAGGATCCTCAAAAAACCCTGTACAGTAGGGCTCACTGGTCCCAGAGCTAGAGCTCCATCCAGGAACTCCAGTGCCTGACTGAGCCAGGCCTGTCTGATTCCAAAGCCCCTGCTGCCAGCGGCCCCTGCACTGTCTGACCTGCCTCCCCTAGGGGATAGTTAATGGGGCATCCCTCTCCTACTTACTGTAGTCGTAGCCGGGGCCGTAGCCGTAATAGCCATAGGGCGAGTAGTCGTAGCCGCCATAGCTGGGCCCGTAGCTACCAGCGTAGCCTTGCTGGTAGCCGTAGCCCTGGTTCCAGTAGTTGCCGTAGCCCTGATTCCAACTCTGACTCTGACCTGTGGGGGGAGCAGGGCACAGGGGCCCATGGACCATTTAGCACACGCAGGAGCTAGGATGGAGGAAATCCTGCCCTTTGGGTGGCGAGGTTACTATGGCAACTCAGGCACAAGCCAAGGGGCTACTGTTCTGATGTAGAGGGAGGGCCCTGGGCCCAGCCCTTTACCTACCTGAGACCCAATCTGGAGGCCAGAGTGCTAGCTTTACTTGGAGTACAGGTGGCTTACTCAATCACCCCACCCTTCCTGGCAGCTTGGCCTTGAAAAAGATGCAGTTCAGGCTTTGGAGTCAGAGGGGCCTGGGATGGAAGGAGGTAAGCGCCTGGCACAGCTCTACCTTTCTGCCCACGGATGTACCAAGACTCAGAGGACAGCCACAGAGCCAAGCACAACCCACCATGCCCCCCCCCTTCACGCCAGTGCAATGCAGATGCTCCCTCTGCCCTGGGGCCCCAAGCCACAGGAGTGAAAAGAACTAAGCTCTTCATTCCAAGGAGCCACAACAGCACAAGCACATAGTCCCCACCCAAAAACTGTTCCCACTTCACACGCTGCCTGCCCACCCTGCCAGAGGCAGCACGCAGGACCTGTCTTCATCCACATCCCACTTACCTCCGCCACTGCCTCGGTTCCCTCTGTTTCGGTTCCCACGGCCCCCAGAGCCATACTGCTGCTGCTGATACACCTCTTTGGGCTGAGCCACCTTGATTTCACACTAAAAGCCAAGAGGACAGGAAGTCAAAGCCTGGGAGACAGAAATCCCAGTGGCAAGGAACAGGGCAAGAGGGTCAGAAGACTTCCTAGATAAAGTGTCTTGGGTACCTAAAAGCTTACTCTTTTTTTCTTTTACAGAAGATACTCATCCCACTCAAATATTCTATTGAGATTACAGAAGATACTCATCCCACTCAAATATTCTATTGAGATTATGACCTCCACCATACAGATAAAACCTGAGGCTCAGAGTAGGGCCAGGGTGACTGCCTGCCCACAACTTGGGGAGGGGTCCTGATACACACTGGACTCTATTTACAAGCCTGCCCCCCCACGTGACTTTTTCCATCCTATACAAAATATGGAATATACAGCCAATTCCATACACTTATTCCCAAACCCAGCAGCAGTTCCACTGCTTTAGAGGCCTATCTTTAAAAGATTAATCCAGATTTTCTTTGTTTTCTGGATAGGGGAGGTTCAGACTTAAACTTTGTGTTTAACAGACTGAGGCTGTTGAACACCATCCAGGTGCAATCTATCTCACCCTGCCTGCCACACCTTCACGCTCCTAACTGCCAAGCTATGTAGGCGCATACAACATAACATGAGGGAGGGGCTGGGAAGGTGGCTCAGTGGCAGAGTGCTTGCTTTGCATGCCTGAGACCCTGGGTTCGATTCCTCAGCACCACATAAGCAAAAAGAAAAAAGCCGGAAGTGGTGCTGTGGCTCAAGTGGTAGAGCACTAGCCTTGAGCTAAAGAGCTGAGGGACAGTGCCCATGCCCAGAGTTCAGGCCCCACGACCGGACCATAACATGAGGGAAAAAGAAAACAAAATTAGTCATGGATTTAAGTTGGCCAGGACCACAGTTCTGCCTGGGACAGACTGGCCAAAGGGACAGACAGAGGAAAGAGGGAGAAAACTCTGGAGAAGGAAAAACTTCACCAGGAGGAGATGAACTGTGCAAACTCTACAATCTTCTGAAACTTGAACATCCTGGCCTCGCTCCCCTCATTTAAAGCTACTGACCATGCTCCAACCATTCTGTCAACTCTTTGTCCTGCCCCAACCACGGAAGCAGACACACAAGAGATAGGGTATGGCTAATTCAGCAAGCCCTTGACCCGTACCTGCAAAGACCGGCTCTCCAGCAGCAGGTCTGGGACACCTTACCTTGCTTCCACTGATAGTATGGAACTTTTTCTCCAGAACCTTTTTCACAGGGTCTTCCTCTTTGAAAGTGATAAAAACAAAACCTCTTCTTTTGTTCAACTTGGGATCCATTGGGAGTTCAACAGCCTCAATCTGTTAAAGACAAAGTTTTAAGTCCAAACCTCCCCTACGCACAAAACAGTCTACAAAGAAAGTGAGTGGTCAGGCTACCTGAGCCAGGAAAACAAGTGCCTCAGGACAGTTAGCAAGCTGCTCCTCCTCTAGAGACTCACCTTTCCAAACTCGCCAAAGTATTCCCTGATTTTTTCCTCTGTAGCTTCAGGATTCAGACCCCCTACAAAGATTTTCTTCACAGGGTCCTTCTTCATAGCCATAGCTTTCTTAGGGTCAATGACTCGGCCATCCAACCTGTGCTCCTTCTGGTCTAGGACCTGTTTCAAACACAGCAACATAAACTTGGAGGACCTTCTCTCAGTCCCACGACTCCAGCACTCAAGTACACAAAATGTACTCATCCTCCTTCAAGCTATGTGCCTGCTTGGACTCCTCAACCCAGTTTTCTCCAGACCTACACAGCTGTTTCACCTAAACACCTATAAATCAGTCCTGATTCCTAAAGCCTCTGCCTGTGCCGCCTACCAGCTTAGGGCTCATGTCCTTCCAACAAAGCAGCAGTGATTAAAGAGTAAAGGAATCTACACAATCTACCTCTGCCTCTTAATTTTCTCCAAGCTTCAAGATTTTTTTCCTCCTGTAAAATGGGGTTCAACATTTATTCTCATTGATACTAGACTCTCCTCATAGGTAAAGTATAGCAGCATACTCAGGCAGAGCAATATAGTGCAGTAAACAATTGTAAACAATCCTGTGCCACTCTGGCACATATACCTGCTCTTATTACCCCCTCAGAAACAATGTCCATAGCCTTTCTACTTGCCCTTAAACCACCACTGCAGAGCAGACTTGTGGTACACAGTACAGAGCTTACCTTCTCCACACTGGCAGCATCTTTGAAGAGAATAAACCCAAACCCTCTTGACCGTCCAGTGTTCGGATCCATTTTTATTGTACAGTCAACGACTTCTCCAAACTTAGTAAAATAGTCCTTTAAATCTTTTTTGCTGGTATCCCAGCTCAAACCACCAACGAACATTTTTCTGCAATGGTAGGGCGAGACACATGACAACAGGTCTTAAAAAAAGAGCTGAGACTGGCCCTGTGGACAAAATCTGCACCCACCTTTGGGTGCTTGCAGGGTGTGAATCGCGGCCGTGTGCTTGAGCCTCTCTGCACCCCTCCAATCTCAACTGAACTGGGCCTCTAACAAAGCCCAGCGACACACACACGCAGGCCGAGGGAAGGCAAACGACACACCTGGTCGGGCGTCTGCGCCCTGACCGCTCCACAACTAGAAACCCATGTGTCTTTACACGCACGCCAACTTTTCAGCGCTACCTCCCTTACCAAACGCCAGGCTGCCCGGGGCCGGGACGCAAGGGGTTCAGCCGTGGCCCCACCCCCTGGCAGGAGGAGGAGGAGGAAGGCCCGAGCCCTGCGCGCGCCAACTCCGCCCCCGCAGCCCCAGCGCAGCCCTCGCCCCGACCAAGGCCCTGGTTCCTGCGCTTCCTTCCCCTCTTCCGGGCCTCGCGGTCCCCGGGCGGCACGCGAAGGGACTCCGGGGCGGCGCCAAAGTCCAGCGGCAAACTCCCGGCAAACTCGGGCGGGCGGGTGCACGGGCTCCCGCCGCCTCTGCTGCCCGCCGCCGCCGCCGCCGCCCGGCGCGCCGGGAGCCGATCCCCGGGCCGCCGCCCCTCCCCCCGCCGCGTGGCGCCAACAAAAGGCGGCCCCGGAACAAAGGCGGCGCCCGGGCCCCGCCGCGGCCGCACCTACCCCGCGTCCTCTTCGTTCTTGCTGGCGTTGATCTGGTCGCCCTCGGCCCCGTTCTGATTGCCGCTCGGGGCCGCCGCGGCCCCACCTCCGGACCCCGCGGCCGCCGCTTCGGGGCCGGCCCCCCCGGAGGACGGGGACTCGCCTTCAGGGGCGGCCTCGTGTCCGTTCTCGGTGGCGGCCGTCGTCTCCATGGGCTGCTCCTCTCCTGCTTCCGACATGGCAGACCAGGCCGCGGCGGCTCCTGCAAACGAGCGGGGGCCCACCTGCGCGTCAG
>NW_012267351.1:3294018-3298520 GCF_000151885.1 Dipodomys ordii
CCCCACCCGCCGGGGAAGCTGCCCGGGCTCGGCCCCGCTCAAGCTCGCGCTACCCCGGCTTCGCCTCCGCCCGCCGACGGAGCCGTCCCCACCGCGCTTCCTCCTCAGCTGCCGCCAAAACACCCGCACCCCCACCCGGCCCCGCGCGGTGCCGCCGCCTGACAATGCCGACTCGTGGCGCTCTTTATAATGCCGGAGCCGGAGCCACCTCACAACAAGCCGTGTGTGCATTGGCTGGCGCTCGCCCGTCGCTCAACCTCATTCTGGCTGCCCATTGGCCCAGGCGGCGCGCGCGTCCCGGATTCGGGGCGGGCTTTGTCATCATTTTAGAACGCGCGCCAGTCTGGGCTCGGCGGCCGGTTCCGGTCGCCGGGTCCCGCCGCTGAGCCTGCGGAGGGGCGGCCGGCCAGCCGCCCGCCAGCTCTGCGCCTCGATCCGGTACCGGGGTACCTGCTCACTTGATTTCCCTCCAAGTTCACTTAGGTGTTGCTCACATTTATCTTCTAAGAGAAACAATCAGGAAAAGAAGGAAAAGAAAAGTACACCCTGAGATTTGGAGCGGTGACAAACTTGGGGCCTTTTTCTAATATTAAAAGAGAAAAGAAAATGCAAGTCAGGAACTGGTGGATCACACCTACTCAGGAGGGTGAGATCTGTGGGTCAAGGTTTGAAGCCAACAGCAAAGGGTGAGACTCCAGTTAACCACCAAAAAGCCAGAAATGGAACTGTGGCTCAAGTGGTACAGCACCTTGAGCAAAAGGGCTGAGGAACAACGCCCAGGCCCTGCGTTCAAGCTTCAGTACTGGTGTAAGCCTGTGTGCACAATCCTTTATATCTTTTGACTACAAACTTTAAAGGCCTGGGTATTCCTTTTATAAGGACGAGTGGCAGACCCCAAACCAACCAGGATTATAACCTCTGAAGCCTGGCAACACAACACCAATAACTGGGTTTTCACACTGAAGCCAGGCCAGATGTGAAGGACTGAGAAATATTTTTCTCATCTGGTTTCTACCCTGTAAAAGATGGCACCTTCACCAGTGTAGAAATGAATGAAGTGGATCCCAGAATAGCCCGTGGCTATGAACAAACTCACTCCATCCAGAGGGCTTTTCCTAAGGATGAAAAATGACAACTGAACATGACTTGTGGAGGGGGAGGAGGAGAGAGACACTGAAGCTTTTCTAGAGAAAAGTCTGAACGCTTGGCTATATTGCACTGCAAGCCTGTGCACACATCATCACCCCCTCACTACCACCAGTGAGACTCATCTCCAATGAACCACCAAAAGCCAGAAGTGGAGCTGTGGCTCAAATGGTTGAGGACTCACCTTGAATAAAGAAAACTAAGGAACAGTTTTAGTGGTAGAGGCTTAGTGGTAGAGTGCTTGGGCAGCATGCATGAAGCCCTAGGTTCGATTCCTCAGTACCACATAAGCAGAAAAAAGCCAGAAGGTGGCGCTGTGGCTCAAGTGGTAAAGGGCTAGCCTTGAGCAAAGAGAGGCTCAGGGACAGCATCAAGCCCCAGGACTGGCAAAAAAGGAGGAGGACAGTGCCTAAGCCCTAAGCTGGAGCCCCAGTACAAGGAAGACATTGCACCAGTTAGCTGTAAATAGCTTGTGTCTAACTTGACCTGCTCCCAGCCCACATCACCTGATCATTTGATAAGGCCACTCAGGCTTGGCTGAGTCTTTTATTTGCTAGAGTTCCTCAATTCCAGCCTGCATCCAGGCCTTTGTGCTCGACCCAAAATTTCACTTGCCAAACCAGGCACCAGTGGTTCACACCTGTAATCCCAGCTATTCAGGACACTGAAATCTGAAGGTTGAAGTTCAAACCCAGCTCAAGCCAAAAAAAAAAAAAGTCTGTGTGAAAGTGAGATTCTTATCTCCAATTAAACAAACAAACAAAAATCAGAAGTGGTAGAGTTTTAAAAAGAGGAAGAGGAGGAGGAGGAGGAGGAAGAGGAGAAAAAAAATAAAGGAGGGGATAACTAACACAGGGGAAACAGCCACATGTCCGTGGGGCAAAGCCTGGAGCTTGTGTCTACAGCCAAGGAACAGCAGCAGCTACATGTGGAAAGGAAGTTGCTCTGGGATGTCTGGCCTTCAGAACCATCCCTGCCTAGCTTTCGGTTGCTGTTAGTCACTCTGCTTGGTGAGCTTTGTTCTCGGCAATCAGACTTCCCCGGTCTCCTGGAATCCCTGAGCAAGCCCCAAGGAAGGGCCTTGCTCTGAGCCTGGACTGCACAAGATCAGAATCCACCAGAGCCTGAGGCGATCCTGCACCACGTCCACCTCCTCCGTGTGGACGCCCCCAATGGACACTAAAATAAGTGGGCATGGTGGTAACTCAAGCTAATCAGGAAACTGAAGCAGGAGGATCACTTGAACCCAGGAGTTGGAGGCTAGTCTAGGTAATGCAAGAAGGAAGAGGGAGGAGGAGAAGGGAGAAAAGAGGAGGAAGAGGAGTGGGGGGGGGGGAGGAAGGAGGAGACAGGGAGGAGGAAACAACCCTTCAGTCTTCAGGCCACTGGAGCTGAAGTCTGTGTGTGTGGCTGGGACTGCGGGCGTGTGTGCCTGGCCAGGTCTCTCCTGTAGATACAGCATTCCAGGTGAGGGGTTAGGCACTGGGGAGGGGGCAGATGGGCGGACCCTCTACTGCAGACAGGCAGCGAAGTTGGGAAGGGCCTGGCTGGCGCTGACAGGAGCCTCCTGCAGAGATCAGCTTCCGAGACTCTAGTGTTTAATGCATCTGCACTGCCACTGAGCAGAGACCCGGGAGGACTCACTTTCAGCCTGACCTTCGCATTCTGCAATAATTCAGTTATTTACTCAACTCTTGGGGGCTTCCACTAACATCCACATGGCCCCTGGCCACCAAGACAGATTTCAGTAGCTGTCCCTGAACATCTCTCCCGAATTGTCTCCAAGACGTTTATCTCCAAAACTGAGCATGCGGGCCAGGTGCACTGACGCACGCCTGTAGTTCCACTACTCAGGAGGCCGAGAGGGGAAGATCATTTAAGCCCCCGAAGGCAAAGTACAGCCTGGGGAGCAGCAGCGATCTCCTCTCTCAAAAACCATCCTGAGCATGTGATCTTCCTGAGTCTAGATGCTTTAAGCCAGAAAAAAAATGGCTGGATAGCTTCCCCGCGCCTCCCTCCCTCATCTCCGAGTTGCCACCCAGCTCTGAGCCTGCCTCTCTTACTCTCTCTTGCATCCAAGCTTTGAACAGTGGGAGAATGTTCCTGAGGGCTGAGGCACAATCGCCGTGGAAACTCCAGCCATGCAGCCAAGCGGAAGAGGGCTCCGCGCAGATGAACAGCGCCGGGTGGCTGCTCAGGCCACAGCTGTGGCTCTGCTCCATGTGGCCCCAGGCCCCCCCCCCCCGTCCTCTGGCAGAAGGGGAAAGAGCGGCAGGGGCCGGTGTGGGAGGTTAAGGACTCACAGGTATCATCTCCACGCACATCCCAGGAGCCCAGGGTCTGTCCCCAGTCCTGACTCCCCTGCTGTACCGGGGAGCACAGAGACACGGGGAACGAGGGCCCAAGTCAGGACCCCAGAGGAGGTGAGGCCCGGACTGGACAAGCCAAGTCCAAGTAGAGCAGCAGCGAGTGAGCAGAGACTACAGACTGGGGCACGCAGCCCAGAAACCAGAGCAACAGGAGGTCGGGGAGGGAAGGGGGGATCCTGTAGCTCTGTGGGTGCAAACTGAACTGGGGAGCCACAGCCCAGCTCTTCCCAGCCTGCAGAGTGCACTGGGTCAGCGAGGGGGGAGGGCTGGGAGAAAGGGGGGGCATCGAGGACAGAGATGGGGCCTCGGGTCGGCAGGGGGGCTGGGCAGGCACCTGCTCTTGGTTTCTGGGACTCGGGGTTAAAGGACACCCGCACATTCTGCTCGGGAACTGGTCAACCCACCTGCAGGAGGCCTCAGGTCAGGCTTAGAATGGAAGGTAAATGGGGGACGCCAAGCCCTGATGCGTGTGTTTGGGGGGGGACAACCCCTCAGGGCAGGGTCCTGCCCCCTCCGCTCACCTCCCAGAAACCTCAGTCTTCTGGCTACTCTACCTCAAAGCCATTCCTGGTCCCAGCCTCCCCTCCCCCACCCCAGCTCCCTTAGTGAGAGCCCCCCCCCTCCCACCAAGGCCCCACCGACCAACGGCCTCCCCCACAAATGATGGCGTGGCATATTACTACGGCCCTCCAGCCTCATGTTAGAGCATTCTGAACAAAGATATGATTCAAAGCCGCAAGGACAAACGGACACACCTTCAGTTACGTGACCCAGGACATTTGAGTACCACAGCAAGACCCTGTCTAGAAATAATAATGTCTAAGCCGGGCGCTGGTGGCTCACGCCTGTAATCCTAGCTACTCAGGAGGCTGAGACCTGAGGATCTCGGTTCAAAGCCAGCCCCGGCAGAAGAGACCGTGAGACTCCTATCTCCAATAAACCACCAGAAAACCGGAAGTGGCGCTGTAGCTCAAGTGGTAGAGCGCT
>NW_012267351.1:3313402-3315415 GCF_000151885.1 Dipodomys ordii
TTTTTTTTTTTTTGGTGGTTAATTGGAAATAAGAGCCTCACAGACTTTCCTGCCTGGGCTGGCTTTGAAACTCAAGCCTCAGATTTCAGCTTCCTGAGTAGCTGAGATTACAGGTGTGAGCCACCAGCACCTGGCCAGGTTTCGTTTCTAGGGAACTCCTAATTATTACTAATAAACCCAGGCTGTGATGAGGTTTCTAGGGCTCAAGGTGACAAATATCTGTCATAACTGGTCTACAAAAGAATCACAACAATTTCCAATAAATTGCACAAAGTATATAGAGTTCCTTTTTTGACTTCAGCTCCTAGAGTAGGCATCAATCTTGGTAATAAAGTCAAATGAGTCTTATGTTAGTGGCATACGCCTGTAATCCTAGCTATTCAAGAGGCTGAGATCTGGGGATCTCAGTTTGAAGCCAGCTCATGCAGGAAAGTCTTTGAGAATCTTACCTCCAGTTGGCCAGCAAAACAACAAAATGCCAGAAGTGGAGCTGAGGCTGAAGTGGAAGAGCACCAGCCTTGAACAAAAAAGTTCAGAAACAGGGGCTGGGAAGGTGGCTCAGTGGTAGAGCGCTTGCCTTGCATGCATGAGGCCCTGGGTTCAATTCCTCAGCACCACATAAGTAGAAAAAGCTGGAAGTGGCCCTGTGGCTTAAGTGGTAGCGTGCTCGCCTTGAGCTGAAGAGCTCAGGGACAGCGCCCAGGCCCAGAGTTCAGGCCCCATGACTGACACACACACACACACACACACACACACACACAAAAGAGTTCAGAAACAGCACCCAGGCCCTGAGTTTAAGCCCCAATATTCTCTCTCTCTCCTTTCCTCCCTCTCTCCCTCTCCTCCCCCCCCCAAACACACACACGCATCAAAATAAGCCCCTACACATCTATATTCTAATAGATAGATTCTAATAGATAGGTTCTAATAGACCAAAATCGCGCACATGGACAACACTGAATGCTGGCAAGGGCCACGAGCAACAGGAACGCCCAGCATTGCTCGTGGGAAGGCAAAATGCACAGGACGTACAGGCAAGACCAATTAGCAGTTTATTATAAAGTAAACCAGCTCAGTAGTCATGCTCTCTGAACATTTGCACAAAAACCTGCGCGCAGACGGCTGTAGCAACTTCCCTTAGAACTGCTAGGAAGCAAGCAGTCTGTCCTTGATCGGTGAATAACTAATAAACCACACTCTCCAGACAGCAGAACATTCAGCTAGACACCAGCAAGCTGGGAGTCACGGCTGCGTCTTCAATTCACACTGCTGCAGCGGCCACACGCACGCTAGGATTCCGACTAATGACGTCTTAGAAAAGCCACACACACAGGACAGACGTCCCCGATGGCCAAGGGTTCATGGAGGAAGCCACGAGTGGACGGAGCACACAATCCCGAGGGTAATAATACCATGTGACACTCACAGTTGTGCAAGTCCACAGGGTGTACGTACACCAACATGCTCACTATGGGCTCTACATGCCAATGACATGCTCATGTACCGTGTCTACAGCTAAGTGAAGAGCACCAGCCTAGAGCTGAAAACATGTGTGAGAGCAAGAGATCATGCATGAGTTCAAGTACCACTACAGGCACATATACACACACAAAGTGATACTCTATCATTAGCCATAAGAGAAATACAAACCAAAACCACAGTGAGATCCTGCTCCCTGTCCAGACCTCACAGGTACAGTACAGTATATGTTGGGCAGCACTGGGAAAAACAGGAACCCTCCTCGTCCTCTAGCTAGAAGGAATATGGAATCCAAATGAGTTACCATGTGACCAAGCAATGCCAGTTTTAGGTATGGACTCGAGAGTTCTGGGGAAAGCCCACGGCAGGGCTTATACAGGATTGTGCATGGCAGCTGAGCCGCAGCAGCCAAAAGGCAGGCCCAACCCAACCCACCTGCTGTGGAGCACATGGTACATTCACACCATGCAGTATTAATAATGAAGCACTGGGGCTGGGAAGGTGGCTCAGTGGTAGAGCGCTTGCCTTGCATGC
>NW_012267351.1:3315523-3320527 GCF_000151885.1 Dipodomys ordii
AAAAAAAAAAAGAAATAATAATGTCTAATAGCTACATTAAAAAAAAAAAGCTGTTAAGAACCAGTGTGGTGGCGCACACCTGCAATCCCAGCAGCCCTGCTCAAGGCAAGAGGATCCTGAGTTCAGAGTCAGCGTCAGCATGGGCTACACTAATGGGCCTTCCCTCTGAGTTTTGTTTTGTTTTGTTAATTTTTGTTGCTGGTGGTGGTGGTTGTGGGGCTTGAATTCTGGGCCTGGGTGCCATCCTGAACTCTTCAGCTCAAGGCCAGCGCTCTACCATTTGAACCACAGCACCACTTCCAGTTTTCTAGTGGTTCATTAGCGATAAGAGTCTCATGGACTTTCCTGCCCGGGCTGGCTTTGAACTGTGATCCTCAGATCTCAGCTCCGTGAGTAGCTAGGATGACAGGCGTGAGCCACCAGCGCCCAGCTCTGAGTTTTTTGTCTTTTTATTTATTTATTTATTTTTGGCCTTAGGGCACTGGAAATCAACCTCAGGGCCTAACATAAACCAGATGAGCAGTTCACCAACATCTACTCTCAGCTCCAACTCTCAAGATCTTGTTGCAAACATTAACAATGACATAGCTCTTCGGCTGCGTGCAAGCCTGCAGTCTCAGTAGGCTGGCAGTCAGCTCCGGACCGCGGAGCGACGCCTCCACCTCGCGACTGTCTGTGACACTAACAAGAAACAACGATTACATGAAACGCAAGCGTCCATCTCCACTAGTTTAAGATTCTACCAACCGAAATTTCCAGAAATGGTCAGGATTTGTCTCATGGATAGGTACATTCCTACATAATGTCCTTGGGATGAAAAGCCCATAGTGTTTACTTGGTGATCTTCTGGGTATTTTTTTTTTTTTGGTGTCGGTGCTGGGGCTTGAACTCAGGGCGGAGGCGCTGTCCCTGAGCTTTCTGGCTCAAGGCTGCCACTCTAGCACATGAGCCACAGCGCCACTTCTGCCTTTTTGGTGATTAACTTTCTTGCTTGGGCTGGTTTTGAACTGTGATTCTCAGAGGGCAGGCTCCTGAGGGTCAGGTCTGCACAGGGACGCCTCCCTCCCTCTTGGCCAAGTTTCCGCCCAGTATCTGTTACCTAGGTAACTGCCACACCTGGAAGCAGTCACCTTCCCTGGCTGCTAGGTCACATCCTGGGCCACCTCTGGTCCCACGCCTCCCATCTGACCTTACGAGGCTCCCAGACCTGAGGTCACATCCAGATCCAGTGTGGCCACACCTTTCCCCCACCTGGCCTCACCTCTTCCTGTCCCTGGCCTCCATAAGTCCTGGCCCAGAGGTTCCCCCACCCCACTTTCCTTCTCAGCCATGCTTCTCCACCGTGCATGGCGGGGCAGCAGGGCAGGCTGGCTGTTAGAGCTGTCTGCTCATCTGTCCACCGGCTCCAGAGTCGAGCTGACCTCTAGTTCATACCACCTTCCACTTCTCCTCGAGCTGAACCTGCTGACCCCGCCTCCTGCCCCTCCCTTCAGCCAAAGTCTGTCTCCACTGGACCAAGGGTTATGTGACCTCTATGTCATTAGCCAGTGAGAACCTCTCCCTGCACAGAATAGCCTCCTACAGCCTTCAGCCAACTCCGCTCCGCCCTCTGCTGTTTCCTCCCGGGATAGCACCCCAGGGCCCCAGCATCCACCGCCCTTCCCGTCCCCGGGGTCTGACCGCAGGATTTCCAGCTTCCTGTGGGTTGTCTGCCTGCACATGCGCACTGCTCTGGTTCCACCAGGTGGGGACTGATTTCTGTGTCTGGGAGCAGGCAGTCCTATGCCAAGGTTCTCAGCAAACAGCTTCTGGATGGCCTGAAGGATGGCGCCTGGTGTCCCGGATTCTGCGTTTCCCAATTAGCTCTTGTCACCATCTCTGCCCAGCCATGGTGGCAGGGTCACACATACATCCCCAGGGTGGGGACATAGCTTTCTCCAGGAAGCTGAAAACTGACAAACGACATTTCAGAAAGATGGCCTTGATTTTGTTTTCTGTGTGTGTGTGTGTGTGTGTGTGTGTGTGATGTAATGGGGCTTGAACTCAGGTCTTTGAACTCAGGACCTGGGTGCTGTCCCTTAGCTTTTCTGCTCAAGCCTGGCACTTTACCATTTGAGCCCTAGCTGCACTTCTGGCTTTTTGATGTTTACTTACAGATAAAGAATCTCACAACTTCTCTGGCTGCCTTAACCAGAGTACACTTTGTCCCCCAACTTCTCTTCCCCAAGGGGGACTTTCAAGACCCTGGGGGATGCCTAAACTGATAGCTAGTACCAAACCTGCGTACAGACATCCCTCAGTATCCATGGGGATGGTTCAGGGCCTCTGTGCTCTAACATATCAAAATCTAGGCATGATGGCCTGGCTGTGGTGACTCATGTTTATAATCCTAGCTCTTTGGGAGGCAGAGATAGGAGGAACACAGCCCAAGGCTAGCATAGGTAAAATCAGGAGATTCTACCTGCAAAATAACTGGGAAGGTGGCTCAGTGGTAGGGTGCTTGCCTTGCACGCATGAAGCCCTGGTTTCGATTCCTCAGCACCACATAAAGCAAAAAGAAAAAAGCCGGAGGTGGCGCTGTGGCTCAAGTGGTAGAGCGCTAGCTTTGAGCTGAAGAGCTGAGGGACAGCGCCCAGGCCCAGAGTTCAGGCCCTACGACCGGACCCAACAAAATAAAAAATAATAACTACAGCAAAAAGGACTGGAGGAATAAGGGAATAGAAGACACTGTATGAAATGAAATGTACTCATTACCTGACTTGTGTAATTGTAATCCTTCCGTACATCACCTCTATAATACCAATAAAGAAACTTAATTTAAGAAAATTTGAGGGCTGGGAACGTGGCTCAGTGGTAGAGTGCTTGCCTTGCATGCATGAGGCCCCGGGTTCAATTCCTCAGCACCACATAAATAGAAAAAAACGGAAGTGGAGCTGTGGCTCAAGTGGTAGATGCTAGCCTTGAGCTGAAGAGCTCAGGGATGGCACACAGACCCAGAGTTCAGGCCCCACAATGGACAAAAAAAAAAATTTTAAAAGAAAGGGCTGGGGGTCCTGAATTCAAGTCCCAGTAAGGTGGGGGGAATCTGTGGATGCTTGAGTCACTTCTATAAAGTAGCACTCCAGTGTGTTCATATATAACCTGCTCACTCACTTCATCCTGTACACTTTCAAACATCTCTAGACACCTAATACATTGTAGAGACAACATAAATAGGTGTTATACACCATGTTGTTTAGGGAATAATAACCCTTCAAAAGCCTATAAATGCTCAGTATAGAAATAATTTTGGTCCATTCAAATATTTATTAAGTAGCAATAAAAATACAAAGGGGACTAAAGCATGGTCAAAAAGATATAGTAGGAGCTGGGGAGGTGGCTCAGTGGTAGAGTGCTTGCCTAGCATGCAAGAAGCCCTGGGTCCAATTCCTCAGTACCTCATAAACAGAAAAAGCCAGAAGTGATGCTGTGGCTCAAGTGGTAGAGTGCTAGCCTTGAGCAAAAGAAACTCAGGGACAGAGCTCAGATGCTGAGTTCAAGCCCCAAGACTGGAAAAAAATAAAGATGAAGTATATGAACAAAAGTATATGAACAGCAGAAAGCAACACACAACAGTCACTCAACCACAGCAGTCACAACAAAAGTGTATTGGGGACTGGGAATGTGGCTTAGTGGTAGAGTGCTTGCCTAGTATGCATGATGCCCTGGGTTCAATTCCTCAGCACCACAAGACAGAAAAAGGCAGAAGTGGCGCTGTGACTCAATGGTAGAGTGCTAGGCTTGAGCAAAAGCAGCTCAGGGACAGCGCCCAGGCCCTAAGTTCAAGCCCTAGGACAAGGAAAGAAAGAAAGAAAGAAAGAAAGAAAGAAAGAAAGAAAGAAAGAAAGAAAGAAAGAAAGAAAGAAAGAAAGAAAGAGAAAGAAAGGAAGGAAGGAAGGAAGGAAGGAAGGAAGGAAAAAAAAGTGTTAGGAAACCAAGAAAGGGGGTAAGGGTGGAAATCATGAAAGGTCATTGAGATTAAGATAGAAGACTTCAATATGGATTTTTAATGATAGTAAAAACCTAATTTTTAAAAAGATTTCAATCCCTGATTAGATGAATTTGTGGATAGAAAATCCAGAAGTATGTAGGGCTCACCAGACTACATTTTCCTATACATACAAAGCTATGCTAAAGTTTATGATCTATAATGTTTTGTGATGGTGGGGGTTAACTTAGGGCTTCCTATGTATCAGGCAAGCAATCTTCCACAGAGCTACATCCCAAGCCCTAAAGCTTAATTTATAAACTAGACATGGTAAAAGATGTGCAATGATATTATAATAATAAACTATAATTCTATTCAGCACCAAAAGTTACTGAAAACATGATATTCATCTTGGAATTTTTTGTTTTTGGTTTGGTCATGGAGTTTGAATTCAGGGCCTTGGCACTGTCCCTAAGCTCTTTTGCTCAAGGCTTAGTGCTCTACTACTTTGAGCCACAGCACCACTTCCATACTTCTGGTGTTAATTGGAGATAAAGAGTCTCATTGGACTTTCCTGCCCAGGCTGACTTTGAACCACAATCCTCAGAGCTCAATCTCCTGATAGCTAGGATTACAGGCCTGAGCCACCAGTGCCTGGACTCACTTTGGAATTATCTATTGAATATTTTGAGACCGTGGTGGACCTCAAGTAACTAATACTACAGAGAAAGTAAAACCGGCTGATGGGGAGAAGCACACAGAGTCCCTAAGGCAAACCCAGCCACAGGTAGCTACTGGTAATTTCATACTTCTCCACAAGAGGGCAGCACCAGCAAGGCCTGAGCCAATGGATCAGAATGAAGTGGGGGACACTGTACACAAGGAGTCTATAAGGCAAAGCCAGCCACAAGTAACTACTGGTAATTCCATACTTGTCCACAAGAGGGCAGTACAAGCAAGGCCTGAGCAATGGGTCAAGATGAAGTGGGGCACACTATACAGAGCTAGCTACTTGTAATTCCATATTTGTCCACAGG
>NW_012267351.1:3325012-3330264 GCF_000151885.1 Dipodomys ordii
AAATAATGGAGCACTGACAAATGCTGCCAATTAGATGATCCTAGAAAGCATCATTCTAAGTGAAAGACACTCACAAAGGACCACACATTATGATTCCAGGCCTATGAATCGACAGCCAAGGTTCTGCACAGAGAGGACCACCAGGAAATGTAGATAGGGTGCTGAATGAGAGTCTGAAGGCCTCAGAACCCGGACAGGAGCCACAAGTTCCAGTCCTGCAGACCAAAGGTCAGAAAAGCTAAGGTTGGCCAAGTGCTGGTGACTCACACCTGTAATCCTCAGGAGGCTGAGATCTGAGGATTGTGGTTCTAAGTCAGCCCAGACAGACAAATCCAAGAGGCTCTCATCTCCAGTTAACCACCAAAAAGCTGAAAGTGGAACTGTGGCTTATGAGCGTCAGCTTTGAGCCAAAAAGCTAAGGGTGTGGGGTGCCGGTGGCTCACACCTGTAATCCTAGCTACTCAGGAGGCTGAGATCTGAGGATCATGGTTCAAAGCCAGCCTGGGCAGGAAAGCCCGTGAGACTCTTATCTCCAATAAACCACTCAAAAAACTGGAAGTGGTGCTGTGGCTCAAGTGGTAGAGCGCTCACTTTGAGCTGAAGAGCTGCGGGACAGCGCCCAGGCCCAGAGTTCAAGTCCCACGACCAACAAAAAATAAAACAAAAGGCTAAGGGATAGTGCCAAGGCCCGGGATATACGCCCCAGTAACCAGCACAGCAACATAAATATTATTTTTAATATAAAAAGTTTAGCTCCAAGTACCCTGTCCGATTTTTAATAATTTTTCCCTTCTCTCCAGGATGACATGGTCAACGGTTCGTTGATTTAACCGACCTGTGCTCCTGCAGCTACCAGAATATCTCTGCCTCTGCACTGACCACCTGTTCCTCCACCACTAAAACAGCGCGCCTGACACGCGTTATCAAGGGCACTTCATTTGTAGTACTCGTCCAATTAATCATCAGGACTCCCAGGCCCGGCAGAGGAGACAAGTCAGAGGCGCAAAGGCTGCTCAGGACCGCACCTGGGCCACCGCCCCCTACCCAACTCATCCATTACCCAAGTCTCACAGCCTTTCCTTCCACAGGGAGGCAGTGGGGTCCGAGAGAGAAAATGGGAGACACTAGACAAGCACACAAGAAAGAAAGAAATCATTACCTGAACCTGCAGGACCCAGATCGGGGCGCACCGTCCACGAGCAACTCAGGAAGCAGCGACCTCGCCAGCCAAGAGCTGCTCAGGTGTGTGGAACCACTCGGGCTCAGCCCCCGCCACGTGGCCCCGCCTCCCGTCACGTGGTCCCCGCCTCCCAATGAGGCCTCTCCTTCCAGTGAGGCCCCGCCCACCCGCGCGGCCCCGCCTCCCGCCACGCGGCCCCGCCTCCCACCTGCCCCACCCCTCCACCTGCGATCCTCGCATGCCACGCCCATTCCTCCCCCAACCCAGGCGGTTTCTGGCACAAACAAACGAAAGTTTTAGCTGGTGCGGTTTGGCTCACACCGCCCGCTACCGCCACGCCCCATGCTCTCTGTTTTGTATGGTTTTTGCTACCTTTTGCTGTGTCGGCCTCGAATTCGTGATCCTCAAGCCTGTTTTACACACACACATGCACACACACACGCATGCACGCACGCACACCCCACGTCTCCGAGATTGCAACACGGGATCCTCCGAGCAGGGTTACTGAAATCTTAAACGCAAGCGGGAAATCTAAGCTCTCCCCGCCTCCGGCCGGCCGGCCCCGCCCGCCCGTCAGGCCCCGCCTCCGCCCTCCAGGCCCCGCCTCCAAGCCACGCCCCTCTACGGATTCCCTCAAAGCTGATGGGCCCAGGGAAAGCCCCGCCCCTAAGACCAAGACTCCGCCTCTCCCCGTTCTTTAGTTAAAAGCACTGAGCGTCGGCGATTGGTCGGAGTTGGAGACGTCGTTTTCTAATTGGCTGTTGTGAACGACGGCTTCCCATCCGGCGCGACGACTCGGAAGTGGTTCCCGCAGCGCCCGGCCGCGTGGATTCTTCTCGGGGGGTTTCGGCTGCCCGCGGAGCCCGCGATGACCAAAATAAAGGCAGATCCGGACGGCCCGGAGGCTCCGGCGGAGGCGAGCGGCGGGGAGCGGACTTATCAGGAGCTGCTGGTCAATCTGAACCCCATCGCGCAGCCCCTGGCTTCCCGCCGCCTCACGCGCAAGCTCTACAAATGTATCAAGAAAGGTGAGGCCCGGGGGGTCCTGAGAGCCGGAGGGGGCAGGGGGCGGGCGCGGGAGGGGGGCAAGCCCTCCCCCACTGACTCTTCTGTCTTTGCAGCGGTGAAGCAGAAGCAGATCCGGCGCGGGGTAAAGGAAGTTCAGAAATTTGTCAACAAAGGCGAGAAAGGGTAAGGACACCACCCCTCCCCCCGCCGGAAGTTATTCCCACTGTCTCACTCGGTGCTCGGTTAAGGGTTGGCTCAGACCCAGCCCCGTACCCACTAAACTCCCTCGTGGACACCGACACATCTCCGTAGGAGCTCGGAGCGAATTTCAGAGGAGAGAGACTTGTGTAAGCCAGCTCCCTTGGAGACTCCAACTTCTTTGGTCCAGGAGTCTCCTTCGGGCTACGTCTTGTGGGGAGGAGGATGGCATTGATC
The DNA here is from genome assembly GCF_000151885.1 of Dipodomys ordii. NCBI lineage: Eukaryota > Metazoa > Chordata > Mammalia > Rodentia > Heteromyidae > Dipodomys > Dipodomys ordii. The sequence continues at coordinate 3,327,636 of NW_012267351.1, forward strand.
ACATACTCTCACGGGAATAATCGCTGGAGAGGATAGAGCCATGAAGGAAAGTTACAGCTGCGGTGAGAAAGGTTTCTGACTTTTTTTTTTTCCTTTGGTCGGTCATGGGGCTTGAACTCTGGGCCTGGGCGCTGTCCCTCAGCTCTTCAGCTCAAGGCGAGTGCTCTCCCACTTGAGCCACAGCACCATTTCCGGTCTTTTTTTTTTCTGAGTGGTTTATTGAAGATAAAAGTCTCATGGATTTACCTGCCCGGGCTGGCTTTGAACCACGATCTTCAGATCTCAGCCTCCTGAGTAGCTAGGATGACAGGCCTGAGCCAACAGCGCCCAGCCATTTCTGACATTTATGAGCATCTGAAGCTTATATTTTAGTCCCTGTATTTCCCACCCAGGCGGGATGGTAACCTCGTTGAGAAAAAGGCCCCATGATTTTCCATCCATAAACCTGGTACAAAGTAGGTGCTTAAAGGGACTGTGTTGGTGTCAGTGGTAGAGCACTTACTGCAAGGGGGGGGGGGAGGGGGTCCCTGGTTTGCATGGGTTCTGTCTGCAACTGCACAAAACAAGGGATAACAGCGTTGAGGGCTTTAACACTAGAAAGTTTTCATGAGGTTAAGTTTTCCTAAGGCAGTCCCAGTAGAACTGAATCTTATTGCTTTGTTTTGGTGCTGCTCTTGGGTTTGAACTCAAGAGTCTAGGCACTGTCCTTTAGCTTTTTCACTCAAGGCTGATGTTCTACCCTTTGAACCATAGCCTCACTTCTGGCTTTCAGGTGGCTAGTTGGAGATAAGAGTCTCCTGGATTTCTAACTCAGGCAGGCTTGATCCCCAGACCTCAGCCTCCTGAATAGCTAGAATTACAGGCATGAGCAACCAGTGCCTGGCTGAGTTTTTGTTTTTTGAGATAGGGTCTTACTTGAAGACACACGGATTAATTTTGGGAACAAGGTCCTGCCAGAAGCATGGGTCCCAGGACAGGGGAGAGGGTAGTAGTAATGGACCTTTCTGTGGAGTCTTGTAAGCTGTAGTAGGTTTAGTATAATAATTACATTTACATTTTGTTTCTGGCAGTAGAGGAAAGGATTAATTAAAAGAAGCAAGAGGAAATTTGGGGGAGTCCAGGAGAGATGATGGGAGAGATTAAAGTTGATTGATTGGCAAGGACATTTAGATACACAGTGGGGGTGTATGACTTCTGGATGTTAGCGTGCTCAGCCCAATGGACGGGCCTGTAGTTGGACATTGTGGTTAGTGCTAGGTTGTATGAAAGGATCACATTCGGTTTTTGGAGGTGCCTTGGGATACAGGCTTGCTGCCCACTGCCTCCCATCCCAGGCTTAACTGTCAGACAGGAGCTTGGAAGAGAGCAGCCAGGCTAGCAAGAAGATAAGGGAGTGGATAGGGTTAAGTCCTAGGTGGCACCTGACAGGGTTGTGGATCAGATCTGCCAGGGAGAAGGTACCAAGGAGAAAACAGCAAAGACCACGCCTGGCCATTGGAGGAACACTGATAGTTAAAGCTACCACAGGCAGAGGAGCCTGGGGGGGGGGGCCTGGAGTAGAAGGGAGAGGAGTGTGTTAGCAGGAGTTTGAACCAGGGCTCTGGTCTGCCTGTCATCACCCTTGGAGAACACTCTTCTTTCTAGTCTAGTATTCAGGCCTTCTAAGGCTCTGCCTGAGCTCTCTTACCTTGGCAGCGAGGAATGCTGTGGGCTCGTTTCCATGGGACAGAGCCCCTACCTCTTGGCCAGGCATTCAAGGCTCTTGTGCATGATGCTTGCAGTCTACCTGTTCTCCATCCTAGATTCCAAAAGCAGCCCAGGCTGCAAAAAATCATTTCCTGTGGATATGGTGCCATGCTGACTTTCAGCCTTGGGCCTCTGTGGGCCATCTGATGTTGATCAGGTTTCAAGTGCTGTTTCCTGCTGGTGGAACCTTTCTTCTGACTTGCAAGGAGAACAGAGCTCTTCCATCCCTCACCTTTCCAGCACTGCTCTACTTGTTAACACTTGGTAGCATTTACCTGCTGCCAAGAAGCAGTGACCATGGAATAAGGCATGGTACAGCATACCTGTAGTCACAGCTACTTAGGAGATATGAGAATCCAGGTCTGAGGCCAGGTTTAAAAAAAAAAAATGTAAGATAAGGTTGGCCAGTGGCTCACACCTGTAATCCTAGCTACTCAGGAGGGTAAGATATAAGGATCACAGTTCAAAGCCAGCCTAGGCAGGAAAGTCCCTGAGACTTTTTTCTGTGTGTGTGCCAGTCCTGGGGCTTGAACTCGGGGCCTGGGTTCTGTCCCTGAGCTTCCTTTGCTCAAGACTAGCACTTTACCACTTGAGCCACAGCTCCACTTCCAATTTTTCTGTTTATGTGGTACTGAGGGAATCAAACCCAGGGCTTCTTGCCTGCTAGGCAAGCACTCTCCCACTAAGCCACATTCCCAGTCCTCCCTGAGACTCTTACTTCCAATTAACCACCAGAAAACTGAAACTGATGTTTTGGCTCAAAGTGGTACAGCGCTAGCCTTGAATGAAAGACTCTGGGACAATGCCGAAGCCCTTAGTTCAAGCCCCACAACCACCATCACCAAAAAAGAAAAAGTACAAGACCTGAAAGGGGGCTCAAGTA
>NW_012267351.1:3330314-3337114 GCF_000151885.1 Dipodomys ordii
GGCACACTATACAGAGCTAGCTACTTGTAATTCCATATTTGTCCACAGGAGGGCAGTACAAGCAAGGCCTGAGCAATGGGTCAAGATGAAGTGGGCCACACAATACACGGAGCTAGCTACTTGTAATTCCATATTTGTCCACAGGAGGGCAGTACAAGCAAGGCTTGAGCCAATGGATAAGGATGAAGGGGGGGGCAAGGTACCCAGTCAGCCAGAACTAGCTAGTTGTAACTCCTTACTTGTCCACGAGAGGGCAGCACAAACAAGGCCTGAGCAGTGGGTCAGAAGGGGATAAGAGACCTGAGCGTAGGTCAGGATGTAGTACTTACCAGTCCCTAGCTCTGGCGTGGGGGTGAATCAGCTGGAAGCCGGTGGTTCATGCCTGTAATAGGAGTTACCTGGGACCTGAAACTGGGAGGATTGCAGTTTGAGGCCAGTCTGGGCTGAAAAAAGCTTTCAAGACGCTTCTCAACAGAGGGCTGGGCCCGGTGGCGCACACCTGTTTAGTTAGCCTGACTATAAGAGAAAGCCTGACATAGGCATGCTGATAGGCAGAACCTCATCTCAAAAACAACCGGCCAAAGCAGGCATTGATGGCTCACGCCTGTAATCCTAGCTACACTAGAGGCTGAGATCTGAAGATCTTAATTCAAAGCCAGCCTGGGCAAACAAATCTTTGAGACTCTTCAATTAGCCAGCAAAGTGGAATGGCTTAAGTGGTGGAGGACTAGCTGTGAGCAAAAAAGCCAAGCAAGATCAAGAGTTCAAGTCCAGTATCCTAAAGTTCAAGTCCAGTATCATTTAAATAAAAAAAAAAACAGCAATAGTAAAAAACACTGAAAACCAACTAAGGTCTCGGAATAGGAACATTAAATAAATTATGGAGATCCATATATTGGCATAAAAAAACTAAGATTTGGGGCTGGCAAGGTGGCTCAGTGGTAGAGCGCTTGCCTTGCATGCATGAGGCCCTGGGTTCGATTCCTCAGCACCACATAAGCAAAAAGAAAAAAGCCGGAAGTGGTGCTATGGTAGACCACTAGCCTTGAGCTGAAGAGCTGAGGGACAGCACCCAGGCCCAGAGTTCAGGCCCCACAACTGGACCCCAAAAGAAAGAAGTAAAGGCAAGGATTAGTGGTGCTTGCATGCATGAAAACCCTGGGGTTTGATTCCTCAGTAAAAGCTGGACGTGGCACTGTGGCTCAAGTGGTAGAGTGTTAGCCTTGAGCAAAAGACGTTCAGGGACAGTGCCCAGGCTCTGAGTTCAAGCCCCAGGACTGGCAAAAAAAAAAAAAGTAGAAATCACCTCCAGAATGCATTTGCTGAACATAACTTCAGAAGTAGACAGGCCCATGTTAATAACTGCTTCTTTATAGCAAGGCATCTTATTAATCTTTCTACGCCCATGCCTAGCTCTGGGGATACAACTGAGGAGGAAGGAGGGATGAACTAAAAATGCCGATGGTTTTTCTCATTTCAGGATCATGGTTTTGGCAGGAGACACATTACCAATTGAGGTATACTGCCATCTCCCGGTTATGTGTGAGGACCGTAATTTGCCCTATGTCTATATCCCCTCCAAGACGGTAAGCCCCCTTCCCAAGGCCCTCTACAAACACACCCTGACCAGCCTTGGGGGGAGGGTGTCTGGGATGCTGCCTGCACAAGTCACAGCAGAAGAAAGAACTTCCTGGCTCTGCTGCCTCCCAGTGGTGGGGAAGAGGGATGCAAGTGATTTGTCACTATAGGTTTTGTTCTGGCTTGATTTCTGAGATAGTGTTTCTATGACATTCAGTGTCCCAAACTCTTGGGCCCAAGCATTCCAGTCTCAGCCTCCTGAGGAGCTGGGACTAAAGGCATACACCACCTTATCTGGCAAATCTCAGTAAAGGGTTCCCTTCATCTGTGGATTAAGAATGAAAGCAGGAGCTGGGCACCTGTGGCTCACGCCTGTAATCCTAGCTAAAGGAGGCTGAGATCTGAGCATCGGTTCAAAGCCATCCCGGGCAGCAAAGTTCATGAGACTCCTATCTCCAATAAGCCACCAGAAAACCAGAAGTGGCACTGTGGCTCAAGTGGTAGAGCGCTAGCCTTGAAGAGCTAAGGGACAGCGTCCAGGCCCAGAGTTCAAGTCCCACAACTGACCAAAAAAAAAAAGAGAATAAAAGCAGATGTAAATAAGGCGCTGCATCCATGTTAGTTGTGTTTAAGTGGGTCCACAGTCAGTGGTATTTTAGGGGTCTATCACTGTACTTGTGGACTCAACAGTCATATGGAAAAAGTGTCTCACAGACTTTTGTGTCCAGGCTGGCTTCAAACTGCGATCCTCCTGAGAAGCTAGGATTGCAGGTGTGAGCCACCAGTGCCCAACTCAAAATGTTCTGTTGGTACAATGTGCACCAACGGAACCTGGTTGTGTGCCAAGTTAGGCTAGGACGTCATCCGCTTGTGGTGCAGCATGCAGATTGTGTGGCCTCTTACCCAAGCAGCCTCTCCTCTGTAGGACCTAGGTGCCGCTGCAGGCTCCAAGCGCCCCACCTGCGTGATCATGGTGAAGCCCCATGAAGAATACCAGGAGGCCTACGACGAGTGTCTGGAGGAGGTGCAGGCCCTGCCACCACCCTTGTGAAGGACACAGGCGCAACCTCAGCACCTGCTCCCGAAGCTGCTGGGCTGACGGCAGGGGGGGCTGCTCGCCTTCTCAGCATCTGCCCAATCCCGAGGCACAGATTCTTCCCAGGCAGGTCCGACAGCTGTCCTTGGAGGTAGAGCCAGCAGAGACAATGCCAGTGCTATTTCCTGTTGAGGAGCTGTCTTCAATGCAGACAGTTCCAAGACTGTGGGGTAAGGGAAGTAAATGCTAAGACTAAATAAAATGTGCTGAGCCTGTGGGTGTTTTCTCGCAACAGCTGCCGGTGGGGCTGAGGAACTGGCAGGCAGGCAGGCAGGCAGGCTGGAGCGGAAGAAGAGTTCACAAAGAATTCTGCAGAGTGCTGTGAAAACACATGCTCTGCAGGCTTGCCGCCTGAGCTCAAGCCCAAATTGGGTTGCCATTGTGGCACTCCCAGCTACCCCTTTCTGAATAGGCGGAGGCTCTGAGAAGGGGCAGCAGCACCCTCAAGTCTGCAGCCCCTGCGTCGGGTCCCTCCCATTCCTTTTCTCCCAGAAGCCTTGTGCCTGATGGAAGCAATTCAGCTATTTACATAGTAGACTCTAAACCGGAAGCTAAATGCAAGACCCAAGCTGTTCTGCTTGACCCATTGGCCCTTCCTGGTAGTCCCTCCAAATGTTTTAGACTTAAGTTCCTTCCTGCTGTCAGAAGCCAGCACTTAGCACTCAGCACACAACACCCAGCTTTCACCTTCCTATTACAACTTACGTGGTTTCCAGGAAGGTTTTACATGGATGCATGTGAAAGCATCTCACTCAGGGTTCCCAGTTTCCCCCAACCAAAGGCCTAGATGGCCTCGTAGCTGGACACGGCTTTGCTAGCAGCAGTCCCCAGGCCAACCCCAGTGCTGGCATGCAGCAAGCACGAGTGGTGATTCGTCAGTGAAGCTCAAGGCGCCAAAGTAAGGAGAAGGGCTGTGAGTCTATTTGCTTCGAGTTATAAAATGACATCAGTTCTAACGTGGACTATTTACAGTAAGGGGAAGGATACATACAGTTGGAGCTGTACAGGGTGGGGGGAGCGGGCTGCAGCTGCACACCCGGGGACTTGAGTGTATGGCAGTAAGACAGCTGCAGGCAGGAGTGGGAAAACTGATGATGGCTGAGGACTTTGCTACTCTTGGCTGCTGAGAAGTCAAGGGCAGAAACAGAAAAGGCCAAGTACAGAAGCCAGTGTCTCCCTCCCTCCCCTTACAGCCAAGGAGCGGGCTGCCCCGGGCAGACGGCAGGTGCTTCACTTTCTAGTGTCTAGCCCATATGGAAGTGCTTTGCTCTTCCGCCAGGTGCTGCGAAAGGGACCCGTTTGCCCTCCAAAACAGACCAGGGCTTGTGGGGCACAAATCCCTTCCAACAAAGTTCCTTGGAGGCAGAAATCAGAAGATGATGCGCTTCCCATCGGCTGGGTTCTGTTCCATCGGGCAGTAGGGACACTTCAGCCTGCAAAGGGAGGACAACAATGAACATCTCAGGGGTGGCCAACAGGAGAGGCAGGCCAGGATGGAGCGGGCCAGGGAACTTACTTCCCTCCATTAATGAGCTTGTTGAGCGCATCTCGGGAGATGACGTGGCCGCAGATAAGCTTGATGGGGGGATTGGAATCCGACGTCTGCTGACGAAGGATGGGGCAAGCGAACACCGAGTGGTACCAGCACTTCATGCCTAGCTCAATCTCAATCTGCGGAGGCCAGCAAAGGGTGAGCTCCATCCACTTCCCTTCTTGGCAGGCCTCCCCTGCGCCTGCCTCCCACACGCACACCCCCTGCCAGGCCTCACCGGCAGCTCATCCTTGTGACTCCAGACGCCTGCACACTGCCTCTGCTCAATCACAGCTTTGATGTTCATCAGCACGGGCAGGGCCACACAGCCAGAGGCAAAGCTGCAAACAAGAGACAGAGGCTGCAGGAGCTAGAGCAGCCCAGCACAGACCAAGCATTCTAAAGTGACATGAAAGTTCCTCAAGTCCCGGGAATGCTGAATTCCTAAGCCAAAAGCTGAAGCCCCAGTGGCAGAGATCAGCCCAAACCAGTGAACATCCTTGGGAGGATAGAATAATATCAAGGGGGAAGGGCCCCAGTTACTTTAGAGCTGTCAGTACATGTGGTATAACTGTGGATCAACTTGATGCTAAGTAATGGAGGATAGGTGCTCAGTTCTCCAGATTCCACAAGGGGTAGGGAACCCACCGCTGGAACCCCAGGTAAGTTCCCTACAGTGCACAGAGCAGTCCTGCCCACCAGTCTCCCTGCCCAAGGACCAGTGCTGTCCATGCTGGAAATGCCACTGACCCAAGTCCACATACTGAGGGGGAATGTGTGGCTCCAAGCATCCCTTGCTCCTAAGGCGACAGCAGGTTAGCCCACATGATCCTCCATTTCTCCTGTGTAACACAGATGACCTCCAGCCCCTGGGATTGCTGGGAGGTGAGAATGCATGGACAGTAGAGGAGACATCTAAGCTTCATTTTACTTTATTCTTTTCTGGTCGGTTGTGGGGCTTGAACTCTGGGCCTGGGCGCTGTCCCTCAGCTCTTCAGCTCAAGGCCAGCGCTCTACCACTTGAGCTACAGCGCCACTTCTGGTTTTCTGGTGGTTTACTGGAGATAGGAGTCTCACGGTCTTTCCTGCCCAGGCTGGCTTTGAACTGCGATCCTCAGATCTCAGCCTCCTGAGTAGCTAGGATTACAGGTGTGAGCCACCAGCGCCCAGCTACATCTAAGCTTTAATAGCTCAAAGTCCACGTTACTCAGTCACTCAAGTCTCCCCTGACAGGAAGTGGGAGCTGAGACAACACCAGGAGGACCTGGATTAGCGGAGGGGCTCGCAGTGGGGTGATGTACACAGGACCCTGTTTATTGTAGGCTGGGCACTGTCTACCTGGAAAGGCCTACCACTTTAGCACTGGTGTTCCTGGCATGTGATAGGGCCTGGCAGAAAGATGTCCCTCCCCTGCCTCCCACCTGCAGAGGAGGCAGGGGTGAGCTGTACCTGACGCTGAGCGGGGACTCCACAGAAAGCCCCAGCAGGGAACACGCATCCCGAGTGAAGGTCTCACAGATCTCCGCCCAATGGCTGTTGTCCAGGAGGTGGCAGTAAGGAGACTTCTCCAAGCCCAACCTCAGGTACACCAGGCTGCCCATCATCACCTGGATCTCTGCAAGGCAACCAGAGTAAGCACTAGGGAATACCTAAGCCCTAAGCCATCCCCCAGCGGTGGCAAGGCAGAGCCAGCCCACGGGGCCTGGCCTGACCAGACTGCACAGGGACTGAAATGCCCCTGTCAGAGTCTCTGGAATCTAGTGGGGAGGTCAACTCTGCAGATAGAATCACTGCCAACATAGAGTCAGGTGCTTTCCCATGTCTCCAGCCTTCCAAATGCCTGGAGAGCAGGTAGGAATCTGCTAACCACATGCCCTCACCAACTACAACTTAACTCTCTTAATAACACATCCAGGTCTGGAGCTTTTGAGAGGCTGCACTAAAGTGGGAACTTGGAATCAGTGTTTGAGGCTCAGGAGTACAGCACTGGCAGTAGAGCACTGGCCTGGCATGTGTGGACTGGGTTCTATGTCCATCACCAACACACACACACGCACACACACACGCACGCTGTTATATTTATAAATGAAATATTTGTCTTGAGATAGGGTCTCAGTATGTTTCTCAGGATGGTCTCAACTCCTAAACTCAAGCAATCCTTCTACCTCAACCCAAATAGCTGGGACAACACTTGTGCACCATGCCAGCCAGCTTTTGTTTAAAATTTAAAGCAGTTAATTATGAGTGAAGCTAATAAAAGGTAACAGCATGGGTTACTATGGTGAGCGCCTCACAGTCAAGATAGGAGGAAATGGGCTCAGAAAGATGAGCCAGAAGAGGTACAAGAGAGTCTTAACAGACAGGCCTTCGAGGCAAAGCAGTGGAAAGGGTTGGCACACTCTGCTGCATAGGACACAGCATGAAGAGGCATGAAAATGGTTTGGGAGCCGGGTGCCGCTGGCTCAATACCTGTAATCCTGCTTACGGAGGCTGGGATCTGAGGATTGTGGTTCAAAGCCATCCCAGACAGAAAAGTCCATGAGACTCTTATCTCCAATAAACTACTCAGAAAACCGGAAGTGGTGCTGTGGCTCA
>NW_012267351.1:3338167-3347263 GCF_000151885.1 Dipodomys ordii
GAAACGAGTGCATTTAGGATCCAGCCTCTTCTTTTTCCCCCTGGTACTGAGGCTTGAATTCAGGTCTCTGGGCCCCCAGTTCTCCCTAACCTTTTTTTTTTTTTTTTTTTTTTTTTGGCCAGTCCTGGGCTTGAACTCAGGGCCTGGGCACTGTCCCTGAGCCTCTTTTTGCTCAAGTCTAGCACTCTAGAGCCACCGCGCCACTTCTGGCTTTATGTGAGTAATTTATTGGAGATAAGACTCTTACAGACTTTCCTGCCTAGGCCGGCTTTGAACGGCAGTCTCCAGATCTCAATCTCCTGAATGGCTAGGATTATAGGTGTGAGGTCTTTGCAGCCTCTCTGTATCTTAGAGAAAAGAGATAAGAGAAACCCCTAGCCCCTCCAGACTTCAAAGACAGACAAGAAACAACCCCCAAAAGAAGTCTATTTTGCGGACTTGCTGTGGCTTTCTCTTGTTTTCAATCTCACCCCAGGCCTTTCTAACTGCCCCCCACCTTGGAAACTTTCACACCGCCTCCACCCCACTTCTGCCCGGCTTCCCCTGCCCTTGCACAATCTTATTTTCTTTGTGGCACTTGCTCAATCCAGCTTTGTTTTCTTTACAGCCTCCATGAGAAATGATGTGTTTATTTGTTGATTCAGTCTTCTAGCCCCTAATTCTGCTTCCCCTGTGTTTAGCATAAAAAGCTCCTTTGCAGAGAGGGCTTTTGTCTTCAAAGCTGAAACACAGTAGGTGCACAACCATGCTGAACCACCTCCTCCTCAGAGGAAAAAGGAAATCCGGCTCAAAAAAAAAAAACGTTATGACACCTGGCAGGGAAGAGGAAGAGGGCGACGCAGAGCCTGATGGGAGTCCTGAGAGCATCCTGCAGATGCCTGGCCTGCACCTGGGTGGCCTGGCTGCCACAGCTGTAAAGGAAGCTGTGGGGGCGAAGAGTTGAAGGATCCTTACTGGATCCAGCAGGAGCTGACAGGACCTCACAAGCTTAAGAAAGCGCCCCAGGCTTCCCCACTTCCTCTCCAGAGCCCTGTTCTGCCTCACTGCCAAGCGATGTGAGCAAAGCCCCTGGAACCCAAACTTTAGGCCAGTTCACCTTTATCTTCTGTCTCCTCACTAAGTGACTATCCTTGAACTCCACTTTTCACTGTCAACCTCAGTTTGATCCCATGCTTGCTTTAGTCATTCTCTGCGCACTGGGATTGTGTGTGTGTGTGTGTGTGTGTGTGTGTGTGTGTGTGTGAAGGCGCTGGAGCTTGACCTGGGTATTGTCCCTTATCTTTTTCACTGACGGCTGGCACTCAACCATTTGAGCCAGAGTTCCACTTCGTGCTTTTTGCTTGGTTAATTGGCCATAAGAGTCTCAAAAGATTTTCCTGCCTGGACTGGCTTCAAAGCTCAATCCTCAGATCTCAGCCTCCTGAGTAGCTAGGATCACAAGCATGAGCCCTGTGAGGAGGGAAAAAAAGTTTCTTACGATCCACAGGAGCTCCTCCTTCTTCCCCGTGTCCTGCTGACTTGTCTCCATGTCAGTGTCTCTCAGTTCTTCTAGATTCTTCTTATCATCTCCTGCTTGGCCCTGACCACCATCTGGAATAGTCTACACTAGTGGGGATGTGCGATCCTCTTCCTCTTCCACTCTAAGTCAGTAGCATAAGAACAGAGGGGCCCAGGGGAAGTTGACCACCATGACTTCTCACCAGAGAACATCTGGCTGGGGAGACCCTCAGTACATTTCCATGCAGAGAGGGCCACTCACTGGCTCTGGAGACCCCACACTTGGCATAGACCTAGCATGTCAGCCCCTTTCCTGCCCACTCACTTTGCAATCATCCTAATTGGAGAGAGGGGGTCTGGTGAGCCTCATGTCTATTTCCCCCAGTGCCTTTGGGACTGAAGCCAGAACAGGCAAGGACACAGCCCTTGACTTGGTGAGGCCTACAGCTCAGGGGAGGCAGAGGCAAAGGAACAATTACAGTAGCGGTAGAAAGAGACGTAGGGGGCTGCAGGCAGAGTGGGGGATGGAAAGGCGAGTTCGGGGAGCTTCTTGGGAGAGGCAGGGTGCACCAAGGCCCTGCCCAAGTGAGCCACAGCAGCCTTCCCTGCCTCAGGACCTGCCCAAGACCCCAATGCTCCAGTGGCTACAAAGCAATGCCTGGCCTCTCCCCATTCCTGCTTCTCCTGTTCAAGCCATGATAGCAAAATGGATAGATGAGGGCTGGAGAGCTGAAGGCCTGCTTAGGTCACTGACACCACAAGGGGGCACCACTGTCAGGAACCTTGGAGGCTTCACGACCCGCTAAGGTGTCCAAAGATTGACTGGAACAGGAGGGATTAGAGCCAGAGAGAACAGTACAGTGTTGAGGGTTTGCCATACTTCTGCACGGAATTACCTGCCCGGGGGCAAGGTGTGTCAGCCAGGAGACCATGGGAAGGTGGAGCCTAAAGGAAGCTAAGAGCAGAAGGGAGCACTTCCCACAAACAGTAGCCACTGTGACACCTGTGACCAGCTGGCCCCAGAGCCACCCAGCTTGCTAGGGGACCAAGGAACTGGTTTGCCCAGCACAGATGAGCTAACCAGGATCTGGTTCTCTGAGGCGCCCTCCCTCCCCCCCTCTACATCTGGGCCTGGCCCTGGTTTCTGGCATGACTGCCAAGTTTTGGTACCGCCCACCCACTCCCCGCTGGCTGTACTGGCCGGCCCAGCTCCCTAATTGCTGGGTGGGGAGCTGTTCTGAAGAGCTGCTATACCAAAAGGTGGGCCCCAGCCACTAGGAGGCACGTGGGCACCCAGCCTGACCAGCTCCTGGCTGTGGTGAGTGATGTAGGCTTCAGGCCAGCACCTGGCTTCAGTTTAGGAGAATGTCTGAGGGTCTAGGACTTGAAGGGGCCCATGAATGGGAATGGGGAGCAAGGTTGGTGGGAACTGGCTTGTGAAGGCAGACACTTCCCTTTACCCTCCCTCTGACCAGGTCGAGGGCTAGGTGGGATCTTCCGGAGACACAGGATCTATCCAAGTGTGGGTCTTACTCAGGTGTGGGGCTGTTGGGAAGAGATAGAGCAGAGGGAGGGACAGGAAGCAGTCTTTTTAGCCTCCAACCCTGGAGTCCCAAACACACCCCCTTAGACACACCCACCACCCACAAGCACTTGTCTACACATCCCAGCCACGCACACAGCCATAAACAAAGCAGACAACTCACACACCCCTGTCTCCTCCCTAAGAAAAGGAGGGACAAGTCAACTTCTGCGCCATAGCGCTCAAGTGGCCATGCATACATACCCCCAGCTCCCACTGGCTGGACCTAAAGGACTGCCAGGCCTGGCCTGGAAGAACCAAAGGACAGCTGAAGGGAGTAACCTAAGAGATGGTTATGGTTCTCCCCTGGGGCAGGAAGTGCATGAAATTTATCCAGTGCCCCCAAGCCCAAAAGGACCCCATATAGGTGGCTGGCATACAATCAATGTATGGCAACCATTCCAAAGATGCTTCTATAAGGAAGCAAAACTTTGTGTCTAGAAATGGGGGAACTGGTTGGGAGGCTAAGGAAAGATTACAAGGCCTGTTAGGGCTACATAGTAAGGCACTATGAAAGAAAGAAGAAAAAACAAAGGGAAAGCTAGGCATTGGTAGCTCACATCTGTAATCCTAGCTATTCAGGAGGGTGTGATCTGAAGACCAGGCAGAAAAGTCCATGAGATTCTTACTTCCAATTAACCACTCAAAAGCCAGATGTGGAGCTGTGGTTCGAGTGGTAGAGTGCCAGTCTTGAGCAAAAATGCTCAAGAACAGTACCCAGGTCATTAGGGCATGCATATACCAGTATGACAGTGAGCAGTGAGGAGCTATTTCTCCCCAGAACAGTATTTTCTAGAGTAAAATTCACCTCCCCTTTCTCCCTTGCATAAAAATACCCATAGCCCTCCTTACATGTGGGAAAAAAATGTTTCATTCTTCTTGCTCTGGTGGAAACCCTTTACCAAATGACCCATATACAAACTTTCCCCACTGAGCTTTCTCCACCCTTGTAGAGGGAGAGACACACCACAGCCGGGTAGATGGGAGGTGGCTGGAGGAGAGGAGCCCCACAGACGCCTTTGGATGTTCCAGGGCAAACTGCGTGGCGGCTGGCCCCAAACCCCGCAGGGGAGCCTGGCTAGATCAGTCCCCTCCCCACAACACCCCCCCCCAATAAACACTTCATGTCTTTGAAATGCCTTGATTGGCATGTCACTTGGTCTTCCTGGAGTTCCCTGGTATTTATTGTTCCTTCTGAAAATTCCACTGGTACAAAAGAAGACAAGAATTTCAGCCCATGTGGCATCTTCTTCCATTCTCAGCACACGTGACAGGCAGCTGCCGACAAGCCACAACCACCACGATGGCGGCCATGGAAGCAGCTACCACTCAAGTTGGCTGGTTCGAGGCCCTAACTTACCACCCACGGTCTCCTTGTAGAAAATGTGCTTTTATTCTGGAGGAGGCCAATGTCCCCACCCCAGGCTCCTTCAATCAAGGCAAGCCTTAGCCAACATCTGCAACTACCCTGTCCCATGGGGGGGGGGGGGGGGTGTTCAACCTCCTTCACTGGGCCACACCCACTCTAAGGAGCAGGACTGGGCCCTGCCTGGGTGCTCCTCTGCCCAGGAGGGCCTTACCCTGGCTCCTGTAGCTGGCATCCTATCCAGCCCACCGCCCACTGGATCCCTCCTCTGCATTCCTTCCCTCTCTCCTCTCTTTTCCTAGCCGGCCTCTGCAGATACTGCCCCAGACTAGTATAAGCGAGGAGCCGGGCGTCTCAGGATCTCTTCTGACAGTACATCTGATGTCTGCTCACTCTGCTACTCTCAAATCTTGGAGGACTCCAGCCGAGGGCTCCAGGGTGTGGGAGGCTCCCGCAGCACCCGCAGCTCCTGTTCTAGCGCCTGGTTCCGGCGGTACATGTCCATGTAGCCCCCCTGGATCTCCCGCTGGTAGCGCAGCACCCGCTCTTTCTCCTCCTGCCAAGTCCGCCGCTCCTGCTCGAAGCGAAGCGCCTGCTCCTGGCCCCGGAGCCGCTCCTGGAGGAGCTCTGCGCGCAGCTGCTCAGCACCATCTCGGGCCTCACTGCCTCCGGCCTCCCCCAGGAGCCCCCTGCTCTTGCAGTCATCAGTCTCACAGCTGCCTGGGGCTTCCTCCCGAGGGGCCTGCTCCTGCAGACTGCGCACAGCCTCCCGCAGCTGGGCCAGCTCTGCATCCTGAGCCTGGGTTTGGGCCCGGCTACTCCGAAGTTGTGTCTTCAGACTAAAGATCTCAGCCAGCTTCTGTGCCAGCTCCGCCTGGGCTTCCCGCAGCTGCTGCTTCAGGAGACTAATCTCAGCTGTCTTCTGGCAGACCTGGGGGTGGGGGATGCACACAGCGTGGATGCACAAGAGCCAAGGAAAAAGCAGGGTGGAGAGCTCAGGCTGGGAGACTAGGGGTGGATGGAGGATGGACGAGGGGCATTGGGCCAGGAGTTCTAATGGGTCTCATACCTCCCATCGGGCTTCCTCTTCTGGCCGGGCACTGGGGTCAGTCTCTGGCACAGGGCCAGGGGGCCGAGATTCAGGAGCCAGGCCTTGCTGAGCCCGGAGCTCCTTGCGCAGGCGCCGTTGCTCCTGCTGGGCCATAAAGAGCTGTAGCTGGAGGTTGCGTTCACTGCGCTCGGCTTTCTGGGCCACTTCGTGCAGCCTTTCCACGTATAGGCGCTTTAGCTCAGACAACCACAGCCGATGTCGTTCCTCTAGTACCTGCCAGGGGAAACGGGCATGGGATAGGGGCCAGTGCAGCCACGCCAGCTATCCAGACAAAACCCTACCCCTGGGTGCTACAGGCTCCACCATCCCTTAGCTCACCACCCTAAAACGATGCTGTCACCACTGGTCTCATAAACCACTGGACCCAGAATGCCCCAGCTACACATACTCCTCAAATCAGGATGCCTGCCAGATACTCCCCCTCCTTCTTGTACAGCTCTCAGGCAAGGACTACCTCTGACACAACAGCCTTGCCATCTGGGATATGGAGAAAGGTAGACATTCGCTTGCATGCGTGCGTGCATGCGTGTGTGTGTGTGCTGGTTTTGAGCTTGTTAATAGGAATCTCAAGGATTGTTCTGCCCCAGCTAGCTTTGAACCCTGACGAGATCAGATCTCAGTCTCCGGAGTAGTCAAGACTGCAGGTGTGAGCCACCAGTATGCAGTGACAATCTTCTTATTCCTCTGTGCAGAACCATAGAATCAAGTTGGCAGGGGGATCCCTGTCTAGCCCATACCCCAATGCCAAGAGACAGAAGACAACCCCAGGGCAGGGGATCCCTCACCTGTGAGAAGGGGTTACAGCCATTCTGGTCACCAAGGTCCCTCTTGAGCTCTTCACAGGCCTCAGGAAGCACAGCCACCTCCTCAGCGGTGGGACAGGAGAACTCATAGGGGGGTGGTGGCTCAGGCAGACAGCTCAGCACAGCCAGGGGCCCAGCCTCCTTGGGGCTCCTCGAGGCTCGATCCAGGGAGCCCCCAAGGAGGTTGATGTGGCTCAGGGAGGAGCTAAAGGGACTGGGGCCAGTGCCAGGACTTCGGCCAAAGCTACCCCCACTGGAGGAGTCAGACAGGCTGGGCTCCGGCTCGGGGCCAGCGTCATCTAGGCTGAGGGCATGGAGCAGCTGTGCACGGGCCTGGCTGGCCCGGGGCCCTGGGCTCAAGGGTGGGTGACAGGCCAGTGTGTGCAAGCTGCCATTGCTGCGCCAGAGCTTCTGGCCCTTGTGGGCAGCCAGGCTCTGCATGGACAGGAAGCCTTTCCCGGTGCCCGCTGAAGGCTTGAAGACTGAAGGGCGAATCCGGCACTGGCAGAGAGAAAGAGAGAGAGGGCGAGTGTGAGTGAGGGGTTGTTGACTGCTCAGTAACAGCGCTGGGCCAGCCTGTGGCAGGCTGTCCAAACCTCAGTCTCTGCCCTAACCTTGCCCCATCCCACAGAGTATCAGGGTCTCCAAAGAGGGCCACACCTCCCGACCCCCCAACCTCCCCGAGGAAAAGGTGGAGGGACAGAGGCATACCTTGTCAAACCGACCCCTCTCTGGCAGCGAAGTCTTGCTGAAGTCACCAGCCCGAGAATGTTCCCGGTAGTAGAGGGTGGCATAATCGGCAGGCTCATTGCGAGGTGCCCGCTTGGGCGTCTTGCTGTCTTTCTTGGGGAGGTGCAGGTAACTGAGGAGCTCACGCTGGCCCAACCCCTTCCGAAAGAGCCCATCTGGCTGGCGTGAACCCCGGGACCCGGCGAGTGCTGCGCGAAGCTCTTCAGGGGTGAAGTCTTGCCGTTCCAACAGGCTGCCCACGCTTCCCATGGCAGTGCCAGCTGGGCCTGAGGCTGTGGCCATGAAGTTTCAACAGGGCACAGGCAGCTGCTTCTGGGAATGGAGAGTCTCCATTAGTGATTGGTGGGAACCTGAATGATCTCAAACCAAGCTCCCTCTTAACTCCTCCCATCAGGCGCAAGAGAGGCCGATGTGGGCAGATGTCTTGGGTGACAGAGAGAAATGTCAGGACAGGATTTAGACTGGCAAGAAAAAGAAGTACAGGCCAGGTTTCTGTGGCTCAGGTCTGTAATCCTAGCTACTCAGGAGGCTGAGATCTGAGGATCACAATTCAAAGCCAACCCTGGCAGAAAGGCCCCCAAGACTCAGATCTCCAGTGAACCACCAAAAAAGCCAGAAGTGGTAGGCCTTGAGCAAAAAATCCTCAGAGACTGCATCGAAGCTCTGAGTTCAAACCCCAGTACCAGCACAAAGGAAAATAAACAACCAAATAACGGAACACAGGCCCCAAAGCTATCTGCCTGTCAAACACACTACCAAATTGGCTTAAATCTTACAAGGAAAGCTAGGGGCTGGGAAGGGTAGGTTCTCAAACAGAATGACAGGGGCCAGCCCCCCCAGGTTCAGACTAGCAAAGGGTTACCATGGACAGACTCAGATTCCATTTGACCCTGCCCTTTCTCACTCTCCAGTCAAGTTTGAGGGACAAGGAGGAAAAGCAGGGAAAGAACTTTATTCTTTCCTCTTCCTTCAGGACAACCCCACAGGCCTCTCTCTCTCTTCCTGACAAGGGTTAGAGCTCCCCACTCCAGGGAAACACAGGGCATGGGTGGGGTGGGGGAGGTAGGGGTGGGCTATAGGGGGAGGGACACAAACAGGAAGGGCCAGAGAGGAGGAAGGATGGTGATACAAACAGGATGGGCCCAAGGGGAGGAACAATGGCCCTGGTTTCCGGAACAGGTGTTCAGGTCTGCGTAGTAGTGGGAGGGAGTGGGAAAGGACAGGCCCAATTCTCACCAGCCTTTGCATACTATTACTATTAAACCAAAGCCTTCCAGCAAGCAGGATGGGCCTCCAATCTCAGCCCAGGGTGGAGCTAATCAGTGTGTGACCTTGGCCAAGCCCCTCACTTCTGCCGGCTTGGGTGATCCAAGGGTAAAGATAGTGCTTATCACTGGTGATGACGTGGTAAGATAATTCCAGGTCTGGCCAGGACAGGCTTACTCATACCATGTGACCAGACTTAAAGACTATCTTCCCCGCCAGAGCTGGGACCCACACTCTGCAAGGTAGGAGCTGGTACCTAGAGTCACTGATTCATGCATCCTGCCCTGCCCGGTGCCCATACAGTAGGTATAAACTACATGTATTGAATACTACCTTTTCTCCTTCTGTTCCACCCACTTATAACTGCTCCCATTGCCCAAACAGATGCCTGGCAGTCTGTGTGAGGCTGCATCTGGGTGTCCTCCACCCACCCAATATGCTTCCGGGACACCCCCTCCCACCCCCAAACAATGACCGTTAGGAGGCTGTGTCTTCCTCAACCATTTCCAGGTTTTGTGCTGGTGAAAGACAAAGCTTTCCCGGAAGAGAGAGTAGCTGGGCCCTCCACCCCAAAGGCTACAGCCCTCAATTGCACCCTGGGCAATATATTATAACCTTCCAACACTCCCCTGTGTTAACTTTCTTATAGGAAAGGAGGAGAGTTATGAACAGTCAAACCCTAGGGGGGGGGGGGGGGAGGTATCACAGCTCATATATCTTA
>NW_012267351.1:3347313-3360370 GCF_000151885.1 Dipodomys ordii
GGTAGAGCGCTAGCCTTGAGCTGAAGAGCTGAGGGACAGCGCCCAGGCCCAGAGTTCAAGCCCCACAATCAACAACAAAAAAAAAAGTTTGGCAAAGGTAGATTGAGAACCTTGGAGTTGGAGTTGAAGGTATAATAACTCAGTTGGTACAGTGACAGCCAATAAGCAAAGAAAGCATCAGGTACCGAGTTCAAGTCTCAGTCTCAGTCTCACAAAAAAAAAAAAAAGAATAAAAAGAGACCGAAGGGTTCCTTTGTTTTTGAATCAAGTCTTGCTTACGTTGTCCAGACAGGCCTCATATTGTGATCCTCCTGCCTCAACCTCCCAAGTACTAGGGATTACAAGCACATACTACCATGCTAGCACTAAAGCGTTTTGGTTTCAACCTCACCCTGGAGGCAAAGGGCTGAGCGAGCCACCTAAGATAACTTGAGTAACAGCGCCTCGTGTGGGCATGGGGACCAGGGTTGCATGTAGACAGGGCTGACACTGGGCAGCACACACACACACTCACCCCGCTGGTGCAGCCGAGCAAAGGGCTGGAAGTGCCGGGCATAGCTGAGGGCCTCCAGCTGCTTCTCGGGGCCACCGGCCAGGAGGCGGATGAAGTGCAGCCGCCGCAGCTTGAACTCCAGGGAGCTGTTGAGCTCCAGCAGGCGCTGCCTGTGGGAGACGGCCCATCTGGAAGAAAGGGCCAGCTGAGCAGGGTGCGGGGGTGGTGGAGGGCCCTCTCCCAGGGAAGGTGCCAAAAGCCTGTGCAAGGCCCTGTGCCAGGGCTGGAAGCCTAGGGGCGGGCCCTGGGCCCTGGGAGGGTGGGTGGGGAGCAGCTGCCGGCCCCACGGCTGGCTCCTTACTCCAGGGCTGGCCCCAGGTCCTGTTCATGAAGAGCTTCCAAGATTCGGTTCAGTTCTAGGAAGGGCTGCTTGAAATCCAAGTCCACATTCAGCGTTGATTCCTGTTGAAAGAGGGTTTCCCAGACTCTGTTAGGCCCACAATAAAAAGTCATCGGCCGAAGACTGGTTGGGGAGAGGAAAGCAGATTGGCTGAGATTCCCTCCCTGCTATGGCCTGGGCCCCTCTGCCCTCAGATCCACTCTGGGACACCAGCTGATATCTGGGAATGCCCCCAACGGGTCCCACAGTGCAGACAGCAGAACCTACACCCGTGGGGTACTGGACAGCCCTGGGCTTGGCACTGGACGGCCTTTTCGGTTCTTGTTCAACAAAGGCAAAGCCTCCTTTACTTTCGCTGCCAGTGTCTCTAGCGCTTCACCAGCGCTACTTCGTCACTTCATTAATATCAAGCTTGGCTCAGCATGCTGGCCAGCATCTCACTCTGGAAATCGCTAACTTCGCTTTTTGTCACACGTATTTTTAGAGCTACTTTGCATTTTATGGGCAGGGGGACTGATTGCCTTTCTAAAATAAGTGTATTCAAAAATGGCAGAAAGTGGCTGGGAAGGTGGCTTAGTGGTAGAGTCCTTGCCTAGCATGCAGGAAGCCCTGGGTTCGATTCCTCAATAACACATCAACAGAAAAGGCTGGAAGTTGTGCTTGTGACTCAAGTGGTAGAGGGCCAGCCTTGAGTAAAAGAAGCGCAGGGACAGTGCCCAGGCCCTGAGTTCAAGCCCAGGATTAGCAAAAAAAAAAAAGGGGGGGGGTGCGAAGAGATTGGCATTAGAAAGTGGTTGGGTAGGAAGCAGGACACACAGTCCTGGCCTGCCTGGCGCACATACCTGGCACAGCTCCTCTGCCACGCTGAGCATACCCTGCTGGTATAAGTGCTCCACGATGGCCATTTGCAGGATCTGCTGCTGCTTCTCCCGCGAGTCCCACACGGCGTCTGAGACTACACCGCAAATCTCAGAGTCAAAGTTCTGACGAGGAGAGACAGGGAGCTGTGACTTGGGTGTTCTCCCTTACTCTCCTGCTAGGCCCAGTACACACTCAAGTCAGGGGGTTCCCACCCTCAGGTCTGGAGCCGCCCATGAGCTCACCCTGTCAATGGCTTTGCCCACTCGGGACACGCTGCTATGAATATCCTTGTGGTCTGAAGCCAGTTTCTGGACAGTGTCTTTGATCTTCCGGCAGCATTGAGACATCACCAGGGAGAGGGTGGCAGAGAGAGGGGTCCCCTGGAGAGCTGCAGAGAAAGAGTGGGCTGAGTCTGGATACAGAGGTGGCTGAGCACCTGCTTCTATAGCAGACAAGGTCTCTGGATCCTCTCCTAACACCAGCCTGACAGCCCAGAAAGCACCCTGGATGCCACAGGGAAATACCTAGCTACTACGTCAGGTCCTGCCCCTTTTTTAAATCCATGACTTGGAACTGGCCAAGTCAGTCTCTTAGTGACTTCATTTCCTCATCTGTAAAATCATAGACTATGAGTGAAGATAACTGGGTACTTACTATGGGCCGTATATATCATTTATTCATTTACTATATTCCTACATAGAATTCTATAGGTTTAACTTCAAGTTAAACCTACTTTACATAGAACCCAGTAATTCTATTCTGAGACAAATGAAAACTAATATACCCACACAGAAGACTGTACCTAAACATTCTTAGCATCATTCACAATAACCAAAAGATAGAAACAACTCAAATGTTCATTCACTCATGTGACAGATAAGATTCAGCCATAAAAGGCATGAAGTACTGAAACGTGCTATAATGGGACAGGCCCGGAAAGCACGATTCTGGGCTGGGGATGTTGAGCAGTGATACAGCTTTTGCCTCGCATGCGCCAGACTCTGGGTTCAATCCACAGCATGGTAAAAACAAGCCAACGGCAAAACACCATGCTAATAAAAAAAAGCCAGAAGCTAAGGCCATGTACTGTGATTATTTATAGGAAGAATCCAGAAGAGGTAAGTGCATAGACAAAGAAGGCAAGTAGGGGGTGGGAAGGTGGCTCAGTGGTAGAGCGCTTGCCTTGCATGCACGAGGCCCTGGGTTCAATTCCTCAGCACCACATAAGCAGAAAAAGCGGGAAGTGGTACTGTGGCTCAAGTAATAGAGCGCTAGCCTTGAGCTGAAGAGAAGAGGGACAGAGCCCAGGCCCAGAGTTCAGGTCCCACAACCGACAAAAATTAAAAAAAAAAAGTTCCGAAATTAGACAGTAATCATGATTTGATAATACCACAAATAAATCTGAGTTGTACACTTTCAAAACATAAGTTGATGCTGGGCACTGGTGCTCACAACCGGTCATCCTAGCTACTCAGGAGGCTGAGATCTGAATATCACAGTTTGAAGCCAGTCCCAGCAAGAAAATTTATATCTTATCTATATCTTATCTCCAATGAATCACCCTGAAAGCAAAAGTGGAACTATGGCTCAAAGTGGCAGAGTACCAGTCTTGTGTAAAAAGAGCTCAGGGGCAGCACCTAGTCCCAGAGTTCAAGCCCCACAACCAATCAAAAAAAAAAAAAAAAAGTTGAATGACCAAAATAAAACCCAGGGATCAGTGGTTCCTTATGGTCAAATCTAAGACAAGATGGACATTAAAATAAACCGCAGTGCAGGATGTGGTACCCAGGCCTGTGATTCCAGCACTTAGGACTCAGGTAGACGGATCAGGAGTTCAAGACCAGACTGAGCTACACAAGGAAACTCTGTCTAAAGAAACAAATAATCACATAGATAAATGCAGCAGATGACCTTGGACTAGATCCTAAACAAGACTAAGAAAATGTAAACGTTTGGTGAAAATTTCTGGGACGATGGCAAAATCGACCCATAGTCATTAGGTGATATTGTATCCATTAATGTTTTTGTTTTATTATACTGTATTTATGTAAGAGAATGTGCTTGATCTTCAGAAATAACACTGAAGGTTTAGGGACAAAGGAATAAGATAGCTGCAATTTACTTTCAAATGGTAAATAATGAAAATACTTAAGAGAATGACAAAGCAAACATGCCAGCATAGGTGGTAGACCAGTGAAAGGTATATATGAGTTTTGTGTAGTTTTTGCAGTGCTGACAATCATGTGTGCAAGGCAAATGATCTACCACTGTGCTACAGCCCCATCCTTCGGGTTTTTGGTGACAGTCTCACTACACAGTCCAGCTGGCCTCATACCAGCAATCCTACCAGCAATTCCCCTCAGCCAGAGTGCTGAGATTACAGGTAAACTAGAATATAAAGGTATGTACCACTGTGCCCGGCTTGTATGACTTCCTTCAAGGACTCTTGAAACTTGCTCATAAATTTGAAATTACCTTAAAGAATCTTAAGAGTTAAAAATAGGAAAGTAGGGGCTGTGAAGGTGGCTGACTGGTAGAGTGCTTGCCTAGCATACAGTGAAGCCCTGAGTTTGATTCCTCAGTACCACATAAACAGAAAAAGTCAGACATGGCACGGTGGCTCAAGTGATAGTGTGTTAGCCTTAAGCACAGAAAAGTTCAGGGACAGTGCCTAGGCCCAGAGTTCAAGCCCCACAGCCAACAACAACAAAAAAAAGGAAAGTAGGAGCTCAGTGGTAGCATGTCTGAGGTCCTGGACTTGATTCCCCAGAATCATTTAAAAAAGAAAAAAAAAGCAAATTTAAAACAAAACAGAAACAGAAATGATTCCACATAGACTACTAATTTCTTCAGGCTTTTTGGAAAGAGGTGATACTGCCCCCTTCAAGGAGGCCTACGAATCATGTGCCATCATTCTGAGACCCCGCCCTAAGCAGCCCTGGCTCTCCCTGTCCACAGGGAGACTGGTGGGGACTTGGGGGGGGGGGGGGGAGAGCACTCACCTGCACTGGCCAGCTCAGCACGTAGCTGACCCACATAGTGCAGCAGCTCCTCCAGGCTCTGCTCACAGTGCTGTCCGTAGCTGAGGAACTTCTGCAGGACCTTGTCCAGCTCTCTCTCCACACACGCGCACTGCTCCATGGTGGCCTCGGCTGGAGGTGAGTTGTGTCAAGCCCCTGTGGACAGGTGGCATCGTGAGGGGGCTCCCATTTCTTTCTTTTTTTTAATTGTTATTGTAAAGGTGATGTATATATAGAGGGATTAGTTACATAAGTAATGAGTACATTTCTTCTTGAACAGTGTCACCTCTTCCCTAGCGTACTCCCATTTATTTCAATCCCTCTCACCTTCCCCACAGCCTATCGATACACAGATTTGCTTGCCACAGTGTTATCTGTCCACAGCTTCCCTCTAACCTCAATGGGGTGTTTAAGGATGCAGGCTAGGCCAGGACATGTTTATATCATGATGAGAAAATGACTATTTGCAACTCTGTCCTGTTACTTTTGTCTGGCTCTCTTTCTAACCAGAAGAAAACAGGACCCCCCAGGGCCACATAACTAATGACAACCATACACTGAACACATACAGTCACAGCGGTGTGTTTGCACATCTTCAATTAGTAGAATTCGTTTTTCATGTACCACAGTGACAGTCCTACAATGGCTGGTATTTAGAAACACAGCTTAGGGAATAAGCTGAGGGGCCTGGCCACCTCTCCAGCCTCAGCCTTGTCCACAGATGGGCGTCCTGTGTCTGGACTGTGCTCTCCCAGCCCCCTGCCCTGGCACTTGCCCATCAGCTCCAAGGTTCCAGGCAGCAAGCCCTAGCCTGCCCTCATGTGGCTCCCTCTGCTCTCATTGTACTCTTTCCAGTCTGAGGGCCTGTCTCCCTGGCTGTAACACAACTTTTTCTCCTCATTCCTTTTTCTGAGGCCCTTCCCTTCTCCTCTCCCTCACCAGCCCCTGCCTCCCCTTTCAGATCAGCCTTCCACGTGAAGGCACAATCCTGGTAGCAGTTGAAATGAGCAGGTGTTGTACATCCCCAGCCAGTCTCTCAAGGAGAATCCTAGATGCAGGATGTCCCTGGAGATCTTCTCCATCTGCACCAGCACCGCCAGTCCTGCCTTCCCCATCTTGGCACAGCCACTGTTTGCTTTCCAGACAAGGGACAAGTGACAGGAAAGTGGCACTGTGATGCCTCATGTCCTTACAGCTGATGCTGTGACACACTGTACAATTTGGTATCATGTTATCTACACACGCCAGCCCCCTAAGGACACACTGTAACTGGATGGGAGCCATTATGGGTGAAATTTACCAGGAACTCCTGTCTGAAATACTTTTTCAATATTTACTTTTTTTTTTTTTATTAAGTTGCTATACCCAAGGGTTTCAATTCCAGAAGTTAGGTTATAAAGTACAATGCAGATATGATCATCATTGCTATTATTTATTAAGTGGCAGCATTTTATAAGGACCGCTTATGTGCCAGGCATGGGTCTAATGACTTCACATGCATTAACTCATTATTCAACTTAAGTCACAAAAAACACGGCAGGGATTGTGACTTAGGTGTAGAGAGATTGGCTAGCATGCATGAGGCCCTGGGTTCAATTTCTTAGTGATGCATAAACAATAAATACAACTAATAAAAGGGAATAAAAAAACATTAAAAGTTATTTTAAAAAAAAGAAAAACACTATGAGGTGGGTATGGCTATTTGACCCATTCTGCAGCTGAAAAAAAATGAGACCGCAAGGAGTAACTAGGTGGTCCACGGTCCTGCAGTTGGGAGTGGAGGAGCAGGAAGAGGGTGGCCTGGGCCTAAGCACTATACCTATACTTATACTATAGTGCCTGCTCTAAGCACTATACCTCACGGCACTAACCCAGCCCAACAGCCCACAACCTCATCAGAGAAGAAAGCAGCAAATATCTGTGGCTGAGTTCAAGCCCCAGTACCAGCATACACACACACACACACACACACACACACTATACATACATATAGATACACACATATATACATATATATAGGATATATATATATCCTATATATATATATATCCTATATATAGGATATATATAGGATATATAGGATATATATATATCCTATATTTATATAGGATATATATATATATATGATATATCCTATGTGTATAGATAGTAAATATACTATGTATCTGTATATAAGTTATAACATATATGACATCATACATATGATATATATTATAGGAGGCCATATATTATAAACAAGCTATTTATTCAATCCATTCAGACCGAGCTGTCCTATCCGAATGGGTTCATCACCTTCTCCAGACACAAGGATGCCCGAGTACACTGACCCTGACGGACTCATGATTAATACACATGCTGCTGATTGGTCCTAAGTTTCTGCAATGCCTCCCACAAATAGAAACCATCCACCAGGATGATCCCTCCTGAGCACACACCAGACCCTGTCACCCTTTGTTCAATACTACCACGCCTTGCTTGCCACATAAGCCCTGTGCAACCACACTCACTTCCTCTGTACAAAGCCTGCTGATGCTCAGGGTGTCTTCTGCCCTTCTATTCTGTGCACCCAGAACATGAGCGGCAGCGAAATCATCAGCTCCCCACGAAGCCTTTTTGCCTTGCAAACCTGTCCCCAGGGCTCCACACACACTGGGCCCTCTGCTTTGCTGCACAGTGACAGTCTGTACCCAGGGCTCCCCCATAGGCTCATGAACTGCTCAAGGCCAGGAGACTGGGTGTCCTCTTCCCCAGTCCAGGGTCTGGCTGACCTGAAGAACTCAGAAAGCACATGCAGATTTTTTTTTTTTTTGGCCTGGACTCAAAATGCTGCTGGGGTGAGCAAGAAGAAACACAACATCAAGATATGAACAAGGGGTTCCTCTCAAATCTTCAACCTGAAAGAGTGCTCCTGAGGTAGCAAGAAGGGAAGCTATGTAAATCAGGGAAGATGTCCCTATCACCTGACACAAAAATGACAGCCATCAGTGACCTAATTCTGTGTGTTCATTTTCTCTCTCCCCCTCCAGTTTTTGTGTTTTGTTTTTGGTACTGACACTGGGGCTTAAACTCGGGACTTTTTATTGCCCTTGGCTTTTTCAATAAGGCTGGTTCTCTACCACCTGAGCCACATCTGCAGTTCTGGCTTTTTCCTAATTAATTAGAAATAAGTCTCTCAGATGTATCTGCCTTAGTTGGCTTCAAACCCAGATCATCATATCTCAACCTCCTCAGTGGTTAGGATTACAGGAATGAGCCACTGGCACCCGGCACACTGACCTAATTCTGATGCTTTGGCAGTCCTCCACCTCTATCCATTCTCAATGTATCATTACGTGACCAAAAAATATTAGATGTCATTGTATTTCTTTTTTTTTTTTTCTTTCAGTCATGGGGCCTGAACTCTGGGCCTGGGCGCTGTCCCTCAGCTCTTCAACTCCAGGCTAGCGCTCTACCACTTGAGCCATAGTGCCACTTATGGCTTTTTCTGCTTATGTGGTGCTGAGGAATCAAACTCAGAGCCTCATGCACAGATGGCAAGCACTCTACCACTGAGCCACCTTCCCACCTGTCATTGTATTTCGAACACACACACTTCTTTCTATGGTCAGTAAGTCTATGCAAACAAACCCCATCTCTCCAACCTCATCTCTCACCACAATGTCCCCCCCCCCACTTTCTTGCCATACTCCAATCACATTGGCCTTCTGTTTCTTGCCCAGTCGGGGTTTACTTGGCCTCAGGGCCTTTGCATTGCCTTTGCCCTCAGCCTGAACACCGATTTCCTCATCTCTTCCGATGACTGGCTCCTTCCAATTAAATATGACAAATGCCATTTTTGCATAGAAGCTCCTGTACGCCACAGTCTCTAATGCTGCCCTACCCTCAACCCAGTCACCCTGTCATAGGGTCCAGATTCTTCCCTAGATGGTGCATTCGGATCTGAAGTGTCCAATCTTGCTTTGTCCACCACGTGCCCCAGTCACAGCCCCCCTCCTGCATTAACGTGCACATGAAATGTCCCACTCGGACTCATCCTTCCAAAGTACCAGCTCAAATGCTCGGCTGGGAGCCCCAACTCGACCCAGTCCAGGGGCCCTCGGCTGGGACAGCACCGGCCCAGGCAGCTTCTGGAGGGCGGGGCCGGGCCCGACGACCCGTGGGGGGGGGGGGCCGTTCCCGGGACGGGGCCCACGATTGCAAAGGGAACAAGCCCCAGGACGGACCGGGGGCTTCTGGGGAAGGCCCGGGCCTGGAGACCAGCCACACTGCCCGCACCCCACTGCAGCCGCCGCCCTCACCTTCGCCTCGGGCCGCCCTGCCCTCGGCCCGCACCTCCTGGCACAGCGGAGCCCGCCGGCTCTCACTTGGGCCCCGCAGCCCTGCCCGACTTCCGGCGCTGCTGTCATCGGAAGCGGAAGAAGCAGCGGTTGCGCCTTACAGCCGGACTCGTCCATTCTCGGTTTCCTAGAGGGGTGGCCGTCGGCTTCCCCCAGGCGCCAATTGGAGTCGCCCAAAGGGGCGGGACAAACAGCAAAGTCCCGCCTTCTCTCTCCATGGCCACGCCCTCGTGGCGCCTAGTGGACCAATCGCTGTGGCCCCGCCCAGAGCCTGGCAGTCGGCGGGAATCAGTCAGACTGAACCTTTGGCTCTTCTTCTCAGTCACCTGGCTGGAGTCTCCTAGTCACAATTTTCCCTTCTTATTCAAATTTAGACTACCTCAGTGGTAGGGCAAGGCCCTGGTATCCCCAGCACCGAAAAATAAAAATAAAAAATTGTAACTTGAAAAATCCTAAACAGCACTACATTGAGGCTTTCCCCTCTATGTAAATGCTTCAAAGTTCTTGTGGAACCCCTAAATCCAAACCTTAATTCTACCTACTATATATTGAATTGTAGAATTAGGTCCTGCAGGAGTGGAGCAGGGTTAGGAAGGGCAGCCCCTGCCCTGCTACACTCCATAGAAGCAGATATATAACTCCTGAAAGGAGTTATATAAGAAACGAGTGCATTTAGGATCCAGCCTCTTCTTTTTCCCCCTGGTACTGAGGCTTGAATTCAGGTCTCTGGGCCCCCAGTTCTCCCTAACCTTTTGCTTTTTTTTTTTTTTTTTTTGGCCAGTCCTGGGCTTGAACTCAGGGCCTGGGCACTGTCCCTGAGCCTCTTTTTGCTCAAGTCTAGCACTCTAGAGCCACCGCGCCACTTCTGGCTTTATGTGAGTAATTTATTGGAGATAAGACTCTTACAGACTTTCCTGCCTAGGCCGGCTTTGAACGGCAGTCTCCAGATCTCAATCTCCTGAATGGCTAGGATTATAGGTGTGAGGTCTTTGCAGCCTCTCTGTATCTTAGAGAAAAGAGATAAGAGAAACCCCTAGCCCCTCCAGACTTCAAAGACAGACAAGAAACAACCCCCAAAAGAAGTCTATTTTGCGGACTTGCTGTGGCTTTCTCTTGTTTTCAATCTCACCCCAGGCCTTTCTAACTGCCCCCCACCTTGGAAACTTTCACACCGCCTCCACCCCACTTCTGCCCGGCTTCCCCTGCCCTTGCACAATCTTATTTTCTTTGTGGCACTTGCTCAATCCAGCTTTGTTTTCTTTACAGCCTCCATGAGAAATGATGTGTTTATTTGTTGATTCAGTCTTCTAGCCCCTAATTCTGCTTCCCCTGTGTTTAGCATAAAAAGCTCCTTTGCAGAGAGGGCTTTTGTCTTCAAAGCTGAAACACAGTAGGTGCACAACCATGCTGAACCACCTCCTCCTCAGAGGAAAAAGGAAATCCGGCTCAAAAAAAAAAAACGTTATGACACCTGGCAGGGAAGAGGAAGAGGGCGACGCAGAGCCTGATGGGAGTCCTGAGAGCATCCTGCAGATGCCTGGCCTGCACCTGGGTGGCCTGGCTGCCACAGCTGTAAAGGAAGCTGTGGGGGCGAAGAGTTGAAGGATCCTTACTGGATCCAGCAGGAGCTGACAGGACCTCACAAGCTTAAGAAAGCGCCCCAGGCTTCCCCACTTCCTCTCCAGAGCCCTGTTCTGCCTCACTGCCAAGCGATGTGAGCAAAGCCCCTGGAACCCAAACTTTAGGCCAGTTCACCTTTATCTTCTGTCTCCTCACTAAGTGACTATCCTTGAACTCCACTTTTCACTGTCAACCTCAGTTTGATCCCATGCTTGCTTTAGTCATTCTCTGCGCACTGGGATTGTGTGTGTGTGTGTGTGTGTGTGTGTGTGTGTGTGTGTGAAGGCGCTGGAGCTTGACCTGGGTATTGTCCCTTATCTTTTTCACTGACGGCTGGCACTCAACCATTTGAGCCAGAGTTCCACTTCGTGCTTTTTGCTTGGTTAATTGGCCATAAGAGTCTCAAAAGATTTTCCTGCCTGGACTGGCTTCAAAGCTCAATCCTCAGATCTCAGCCTCCTGAGTAGCTAGGATCACAAGCATGAGCCCTGTGAGGAGGGAAAAAAAGTTTCTTACGATCCACAGGAGCTCCTCCTTCTTCCCCGTGTCCTGCTGACTTGTCTCCATGTCAGTGTCTCTCAGTTCTTCTAGATTCTTCTTATCATCTCCTGCTTGGCCCTGACCACCATCTGGAATAGTCTACACTAGTGGGGATGTGCGATCCTCTTCCTCTTCCACTCTAAGTCAGTAGCATAAGAACAGAGGGGCCCAGGGGAAGTTGACCACCATGACTTCTCACCAGAGAACATCTGGCTGGGGAGACCCTCAGTACATTTCCATGCAGAGAGGGCCACTCACTGGCTCTGGAGACCCCACACTTGGCATAGACCTAGCATGTCAGCCCCTTTCCTGCCCACTCACTTTGCAATCATCCTAATTGGAGAGAGGGGGTCTGGTGAGCCTCATGTCTATTTCCCCCAGTGCCTTTGGGACTGAAGCCAGAACAGGCAAGGACACAGCCCTTGACTTGGTGAGGCCTACAGCTCAGGGGAGGCAGAGGCAAAGGAACAATTACAGTAGCGGTAGAAAGAGACGTAGGGGGCTGCAGGCAGAGTGGGGGATGGAAAGGCGAGTTCGGGGAGCTTCTTGGGAGAGGCAGGGTGCACCAAGGCCCTGCCCAAGTGAGCCACAGCAGCCTTCCCTGCCTCAGGACCTGCCCAAGACCCCAGTGCTCCAGTGGCTACAAAGCAATGCCTGGCCTCTCCCCATTCCTGCTTCTCCTGTTCAAGCCATGATAGCAAAATGGATAGATGAGGGCTGGAGAGCTGAAGGCCTGCTTAGGTCACTGACACCACAAGGGGGCACCACTGTCAGGAACCTTGGAGGCTTCACGACCCGCTAAGGTGTCCAAAGATTGACTGGAACAGGAGGGATTAGAGCCAGAGAGAACAGTACAGTGTTGAGGGTTTGCCATACTTCTGCACGGAATTACCTGCCCGGGGGCAAGGTGTGTCAGCCAGGAGACCATGGGAAGGTGGAGCCTAAAGGAAGCTAAGAGCAGAAGGGAGCACTTCCCACAAACAGTAGCCACTGTGACACCTGTGACCAGCTGGCCCCAGAGCCACCCAGCTTGCTAGGGGACCAAGGAACTGGTTTGCCCAGCACAGATGAGCTAACCAGGATCTGGTTCTCTGAGGCGCCCTCCCTCCCCCCCTCTACATCTGGGCCTGGCCCTGGTTTCTGGCATGACTGCCAAGTTTTGGTACCGCCCACCCACTCCCCGCTGGCTGTACTGGCCGGCCCAGCTCCCTAATTGCTGGGTGGGGAGCTGTTCTGAAGAGCTGCTATACCAAAAGGTGGGCCCCAGCCACTAGGAGGCACGTGGGCACCCAGCCTGACCAGCTCCTGGCTGTGGTGAGTGATGTAGGCTTCAGGCCAGCACCTGGCTTCAGTTTAGGAGAATGTCTGAGGGTCTAGGACTTGAAGGGGCCCATGAATGGGAATGGGGAGCAAGGTTGGTGGGAACTGGCTTGTGAAGGCAGACACTTCCCTTTACCCTCCCTCTGACCAGGTCGAGGGCTAGGTGGGATCTTCCGGAGACACAGGATCTATCCAAGTGTGGGTCTTACTCAGGTGTGGGGCTGTTGGGAAGAGATAGAGCAGAGGGAGGGACAGGAAGCAGTCTTTTTAGCCTCCAACCCTGGAGTCCCAAACACACCCCCTTAGACACACCCACCACCCACAAGCACTTGTCTACACATCCCAGCCACGCACACAGCCATAAACAAAGCAGACAACTCACACACCCCTGTCTCCTCCCTAAGAAAAGGAGGGACAAGTCAACTTCTGCGCCATAGCGCTCAAGTGGCCATGCATACCCCCAGCT